>NC_137870.1:26721931-26886931 GCF_963924005.1 Protomyctophum bolini | reverse complement strand
TCTTCACATTGTGAGGACCTGTCCTCATAAGAGAAATAAAATGGTCTTTAGACTTAAGTGCTATATCTTGCACCACCCCTTAATCCTTATCCCTAAACTTATTTACCATTTTTTACTATTTAAAAAAACCTAAAATAGTTCAAATAGCCAATCTACAAGCTCACAATGTGTCAATGTAGATTATAGTTGAACTATTTTTTTATATTTTGGCAAATAAATTTAGGGATAAGGGATAAGTGGCGCAAGATAGGGCCCATATGCTTACAATTTACTGATTGTCCGCCTTCTGATTGATCCACAATGTAGTAAATAACTAAGGGAAAAATAACTTCATAATTGACAACATTGAAGCAAACAAAAAACACCCAGAAAAACTCTGGGAGGCAATTAATCAATTAGGCAGTAGCAAAACATTCAGACCAAATCTACAAGTTTCAGCATCATTTCAGATGGCTCGCTCACCACTGACAAAAGTGACAAGCTGGTTGTGACGAACAGTTTTAACAGTTTTTTCACCACCATTGCTGTCAGCAAACTTCCCCCACATGCAGGTCTTTATGGCTCTGACCACATCCAAACTCACTATGAGAAACTAGGTGTTAAAAAAGATGCATTCTCATTTCAAACCTGTTAAAACATCCCCACCAGATTCCTCAGAGACACAGCTGTCTCTATTGGTCCCACATTACAAATGTATTCATCAGTCAGTGTCACGTCCCACAAGACTTCAAATTGGCTCAAGTAATCCCTCTATATAAGAACCTGGCAACTACCGCCCTGTTTCCATCCTTTGTTCCATCTCAAAGGTTATAGAGAGATTAATTCAAGAACAAATCAACAGCTACCTCGCCGAGCAAAAGCTGCTGTTTGAATTCCAATCTGGAACATCTCACTCCACTCACACATGCCTAATGTATTTGAACGACTACATCAAACGTGAGGTAGACTCGGGCAAATTCTGTGGCATGGTTATGCTGGACCTCCAAAAGGCGTTTGACAATGTAAATACTACTAAACAAACTGAAGGCGATCGGTTTTGATAGCACATCAATAAACTGGATGAAATTCTACCTGGTCCTAGAGGGAAGAGAACAAGTGGTTGACATCAATGGAACCATGTACTCGTCCCTCCCAGTGAACTGTGGGGTTCCCCAAGGAAGTATACTTGGACTGTTACTGTTTCTCCTTTAGATTAACGACATGAAAGCTGCCTGTGACTGCAAATTGTTCTTGTTTGCGGAAGACTCTGCACTCCTGATCTAGGGCGAGAACAAAATGCAAGACGAGGAGGCTCTCAGGCCACTGGGCATTTGCCCTGTACGTCAAGTGACCAGTCCAGGCCTGGCAGGAGCTCTAATTCAGCCTTCCTTTGACTATGCTTCCACCTCTCGGTTCTCCAGCATCACAATGTCACTTAAGACTAAGCTTGTTGTTGTTGTTGTAATCTCTGCATCATTGTAAATGAGGGTCTCCCTCAATTGATTCTCAGAGAATTTAAATAAAGGTTGAATGAATGAATGAAAAAATCTTCAGACCTCCCAAAACAAACTAATTCGACTACTTCTCGCTAGGTGGGGCCCATGAGTTAAGCAATTGAAAATGGATTTGACATTCAAAATTGCAAATGCAGCCTTTCCCTCGATGCCCTCAGTAACCGCATACCTGACTAACTACCTCAGCCACAATACTAGAGGGAGCATGAACAACGATCTGACCAGCCACTTTCAAAACAAACATGGGTAAATTCTCCCTCTACAACACGGCCACCCAGGCGTGAATGCCCTGACCCCCTCCCTCAAAAAAATCAGATCACTTACATCTTTTAAAACAGGCCTGAAAATCCACCTTTCAGCAGGCCCAAGGGAGAGGAAATGATCCTTCCCCCTGGTGATCACCCTTCCTTTTTCCTCACTTCTGTACATAGATTTTTTTTGTTGTTATTGTTGAATTATGTTGTTCTTTTTTCATGTCATGTCTATGAATTGATTGCACAGGGCCTAAATGGAAACAAGACTGCAAGGACTTTTTTTGGTGCTATCCCTTTTGAACCGAGTGTTTGACTGTACTCTGTTGCTTGTTTTTTTTTGTGGCTTTTGTATTTATTTTATATATGGTTTTTATGGAGGGACAGACAGTAGGCTGGCAGGAAATGGGGAGAGAGATGGGGGGAAGACATGCAGTGAAGGCCATCGGGATCGGGAGTCGAACCCGCGGCACACTGCCAGACTGGATTGCCAGCCAAGGTGCCTGGACCACTGAGCCATGGCCCAGGCCCTCTGTTGCTGTTTTTAGACTTTTTTACATTTATGTTCAATAAACTATTCAATCAATCAATCAATCAATCAATCAATCAATCAATCAATCAATCAATCAATCAGTCAGTCCCTGTGACTCCCTGGCCGACCGACCAACCAACCAACCAACATATTCTTTCCACATATTGTCTCTGTCGGGTGGAAACAACATATGTCCTGCTACTTTTTATGCTTTTGTGTGATGCTGTAAGTATGATCAAGTCAGGCATTAATGTCCTGGCCGTCCTTGAAATGAAACAGGTTGAGAATGACTGCCCCAAATTAAAACAGGTTGACTTGAGCATGACAGGTTGAAATGAAAAAGGTTGAGAATGGTCTAAACTAAACTATTCACAGTGACACCAGGAAGAGAGAGAGCTGAGATGGAGCTGCTCCTGACCTGAAGTAACCTCTCCATTATTTATCTAACCATGCTGACATAACCATAAGCTTGTTTGTTGCCGCGGAGACTGCTTTAATTGGATTGTCAGCTCAGAGCCATCAGCTGCTCTCATGGCCCAGTGCTGAGGTGAGAGACACTATACATTACTGACCTAAACCATTCAATAATAATAATAATAATAATAATAATTTTCGATTCCTAGCACAACATATTTTCAGATGAGGGTCTGCGGACAAATGCATATTAATCTCGGGGTCCTTCGTTTACAGTTGCAATCACCTCTCCGTCGAGAGAGTACATAAAGCCAGAAATCTAGATGTGTGTTTTGGTTTATGTTATTTTCATGCTTTGCTGTGTTTTATAATTTGTGTGAGAGTGAGATTATTGTTGAGTTATTTTTACTTTATTGTTTTGCTTATTTATTTGTGTTTGAGTGTTTCATGATTTTGTAAACTTATCTTTCCACTGACTCCCTAACCCACTGAGTGCATCAAGGACCGAGTGACTAATGACCTGCACCTGGGCGTGGGTGGGGCCGATAATCAAGAGGCCTATATATTTGGGCTGGCAGAGAGAACACAAAAAAGAAAAAGATTGAGCAGAGTGTTTGGGAGAAGAAGTGGAGAGACGGGGCAGCCACCACGGCTGGGAGCCAGGACGCAGCCGGGGGCCAGTGGTAGCCATGTCATCGACCAGAGAAGGGCTGTAAGCGCCACGACCACGACCCCCATGGGGGGCCAGTGGTAGCCATGTCCTCGACACTATAAATGCCACGACCACGACCACGACCCCCAGTGTGCGCCCTTGCCATGGAGGGGCTGCCCAGAGACGAGATATGGAAGGCAGCAGATGGGCCGCAGCACTACCATGCCATAATCAGAAGGGCTCAGGTTAACACCTGGGCTTGTCTGTAAGTACCCGATTTGTAGTGTTGCCGACGTGTAGACCGACCTGTACTTCCATCATTAGGACATTGTGAAACGGATGAACTGGTCCCAGTGCTCTTGTGTTTCAGTGACCAGAAGAGTAGAAGAAACGGACCTTTGACTCCTTGCTTTTGTTGCACAATTGCAGATTTGCACATTGTGAGAAACCGTATTTTAAAGTGTTTATTTTTAGAATTTTGTTTAGTTAGTTATTTAGGATTTTATAGGGATTTTAGGCTTAGGGCGTTTTTAATATAACTGTATTATTCTATGTGCCCCCTGTATTAGCGCAATAAAATTCCTTATCCTTTTTGTAACCCCCCCAACATCCTGTTTCAGTATTCAGTCCTTCCCTGTGTTTTAGCTCTTTTATGCTCTTTTACCTGGTTTTAAACTCGAAGTTCCCTTTACTCTGTTGTTTTAATCAAAGGGTGGCGTAGTTGGCTACAATGTTTATTGAGTTCACAGTGAATATGCACTTTCAAACTGTGCACTTTATTTAATAGTTTATTGTGACTGAGTCGGCCACCTGTCACAATTGCATTTTATTGATCTTGTCAATGCTATTGTGTTACCTGGGTTATGCCTCCAGGCCAACACATACAGTAGGCTATGCCTTATACAGTATGTCATGCCATCTATCTTATCTAACTATAAATGTGTACGCCAAATCTTTGTGTGATATGAATTTTTTTCAGCCCTAATTCTGAGGGGAACATTATAGCCGGAAATGGCATACCGGTATCTACAATCTCACAACTCCTTATGCTGTGAGCCGTTGAAGAGCTTTTTCGTCAAAGAGGTTTGGTGTAGAAGGACAAAAGATCAGATCAAGTATAGAGACAAAATGTCAGGTTTAGTAAGTATTGAAGGTTTAAGTGGTTAAACAACACTATTTTACACAATTATTTACTGATAATAGTGCTGTCATCTCTCTCAGACAAGGGGTCCTTGGACTGAAAGACGCTGAAGACGCCTGCCCTAAACGCTTGCACTCGCAAACGCCATTGACTCACTGGCTCTTCCCTGTATACAGTATTTATTTCTCCCAAGCTGAATGTGTTCTTTGAGGAGCACCTCCACCTGGATAATGAGATCCGCTACGTCATGGACGGCCATCAGGGACAAGGACGAGCGCTGGATCAGGATCTCCATGACCAAAGGAGACCTCATCATCCTGCCTGCAGGCATCTACATGAACCATAGCTTAAAGGGCCACTTCACCCCTTTTGCAACCAGATCTTATTTGAATGGATGTTTGGGAGACAAGAAACACTTTCCTGGGGTTTTTATGTGGGCTATATGTGTTTTTAGATATTTCAGTATTTCAAAGTGTCCATGGGCTCCATGATGTCATGGACACTGTGCTGACTTACTTCCTGGACTACATGTTGTCTCAGTAAGACAGCCCTCCCCATATCCACAAGGACAAAAGCAGAGCTCCTATTTTGAAGGCATCCCGGCACCGATTGTGTTAATGACCAAATGAATAGAAACAACACAAAAAGTACGGCATGACATCACAGGTCCTGTGCCTCCCCGGCTGCACCTTAACCACTATGGCTAGGCCATTGACACACCAGAGACATGACCTTTGACACGATCACATTTTCTCAATAGAAGAGCAGGGAGACAAAATCACCCCTATTGTTATATTGTATTAACATACTTTAAGAAAGTGGTCAGTGGTGTGTATCAGGAGGGAATGATAGATAGACTGCTGCTATTGGTAAAATAAATAATAATATGGTGGGTCTTAAGCATGTTTTTATAAGTCCCTAGGGTGGGGGCAACGAGTTTGTTTCACAACTATTAGGTAGCATCAGAATCAGTTCAACCACTTTAACCCTATTATACATCGCCTATTTGCGCAACATTGTGAGGTTGTAGATCTGCTATTTTCAAAACAATGATGTTGGCACATCATTCAAACATATGTTGTTTTTTGTGTGTGTTTGTTATTGGTCTTTTAGATGTTTTATGTTGCACTGCAAGTGGCTGAGGGGGAAACGATATTTCATGTTCTTTAAGTAGATTTAATGGAGAACACAGACCTCTCTTCCTCCACCACGGTCCCTCGGGGATTGAGAACGACACGTCGCGGAACTCCAAGTTCACCGCCGGCCGGCGCGGCAACGAGGAGAAGCGCTGCGCCTCCGTCAGGGTGTTGTCCACCTTCTTTAGAGGTGGGGGGGCGGGGGGGTAGTGGTGCAGGAGGAGTGGGGTGGTCTGCTGCACCCCCCCGTCGCCACCAACACCTCCACCCCCTGCACGCGATGACATCACCTCCTCATCAATGCTCACACACACCGACCGGGGGTCCAGCATCAGGTCCGGTGGGCCGTTGGAGTTCTGGGTGGGTGGAGGAGAGAGACATTATTTTGTAGATCAGTAGCCTAATGTCTGGATCCCTCTCTAGCTTTGTTCAGGTTTCCATTATAACCAGAATCTCATCTGAAAGGGGAGGTATTATAAAGAAAATACATAAAAAAAACCAACTACATGCTCACATAGCTCGGCTATTTTCTCAACTTTAGAAAGAAAAAATGTAACCACTTAAACCCTATATCAGTGGTTTTCAACCTGTGGTCCGGGGACCACCAGTGATCCTTGAGGGGGTTCCAGGTGGTCCCCAGATAAATGATGGAGAGTTGGTAACCAAATGGACCCTTATATATCTTTAACTCTTGAGAGCGTAAAATGAAACCAAATGGACCATTACAGGTACATTTGGCTTCATTTTACGCTCTCAAGAGTTAAATGATTGTTAAACATCTGCATTACTTAATTAACAAGAAGTCTACACAATTAGATAATGTAAAATAATGTTATCATGTTATTACAATGTCATCTATCTATCCACATCAATACAGCTTGGAACAAAATCTTATCCTACAACCCAGTTTTGGGTCTGAAAAGCTAAATCTCATCAAATGGTGGTCCGCGCCTCAAATGCCAATAAACTAATGGGCCTTGATATTAAAAGGGTTGAAAACACTGCCCTAAATAGTTGGCCGGAGTCCCTCAAGGCTCTATAGTAGTATCTTTTCTGTTATTGTGGGTTAAAGCTTTAGCTGAAAATTGCCGTCGCATTGTGAGCTTGTCGATTTGCTATTTTCTGCGAAAGCTTTCCCCATAACATGGATGCTGGTTAAAGTATAATTTCTGAGATCTATAGGTTCCCAGAACTCCAAGTTAGTACAACTTTAGTAGTAGAAACTCCTGAGCAGGGCCTAAATTAGATTTTGAAACCCTTATGTGAAACCAAGCCGTAGCGAATGGAAACAAATCCAGAACCTGCACGGTTTGCTTAGGTCTTGTAGTCGATAAGAGCCTTTAGATTAGTTGATTTCGGTTCAGTTTGGTTCAGTTCGGTTTGTTTCGATTTGGTTTGGCCTGGCTTGGTTTGGTTTAGGGTCAGGTTTTCCTTAGGTTAGGGAGTTCAGCATGTTTTAGTTTAGATGTACAATGATGGAATAAGGATCAAGCAGTGCAGTAGAATGCTTTTGTGTAACGTTATACAAGTGAAAGGGATTTAAACACCTTCCACTTACTGCTGTAACTAAACACCTGTAGAACAAACACAAGCTGCTCTCACACATCTCCCCAGCCACATATTCATCTGATTTGACCCTTCATATAGTTGTGGTCGGTCAGAAACCTCCATGAATTATTCTAACTTGTGTTAACTTTTTCTCGTAAACTAATGCCCTATACGACATGATCATACTACGTCACACAAAACCATCAAAAGTAACAGATCCACAAGCTTGAAACACAGAGCTCGAGATCTGCTACTTTTGCTATCCACTTCTTTACACCAGTGATGTGACAATCATATAGATTCTGATTCTCTCATACTGAGGCTTCTTATGACCTGGCCATCAAATTATTTTTGCTTAGGCATGCACAAAATAATCCACAAATTCAAGGTTTCATGGGGTGTGTAATTGACAGAAAATTTCTTCTGTGAACTATTCCTTTAATATGCAAACATATACAGAAGGTTTATAATGACTAAGATAGTTTCAGTGACTAAACTCAGTGGAGTTCAGTGGAAAGCTTACATTAAATTTGAGAATTCAACTCCAAGTTCAAATTAATTTGGTAGTAGCCTACAACAAGCTCTCCATTTAGAAATCAGAACATTTATAAACACAATTTATAAAATGGGAATTGAGAGTTTACATAGTACACATAGTGCATGCATAAACGTTCCTTTATGATTTTATCTGGTTTCAGCATATATATTTGATTTTCTCTATTATTAAGGTTACGAGGGGGGTCATGAGCCATGGCCAAAGCATTTTCGGGGGTCCCCAGCCAAAAACGTTGAGAACCACTGCAGTATGGTACAGTACCGTACAGCACAGTACGGTAAAGTGTACAGTACAGTACAGTATATGGTACAGTACAGTACAGTACGGTACAGTACAGTACAGTACAGTACAGTACAGTACAGTACAGTACAGTACAGTACAGTACAGTACAGTACAGTACGGTACGGTACACTACAGTACAGTACGGTACACTACTTAGTAGTACTGTGTACTGTACTGTACTGTAACAGTACAGTACAGTACAGTACAGTACAGTACAGTACAGTACAGTACAGTACAGTACGGTACACTACAGTACAGCCAGAGCCATAGAGTATAGACCGAGTTGCGCAAACTCCGTTCACTTCATGGGGCCAGTCCAATGGCGGCTCTTCTACATAGACTTCTATTGGTTTGTCCCTAATTGAAGGCTCCACATAGGGACAACCAGAAGTTTACGGAATGCATTGGAGTCTATGGGCTTGAGCGAGTATGATTCTGAACCATGTAACCAGGCTGTTTTCTGCCCCCTTAATATCGCAACTCTTCTATTAGATGGCTCCGAGTACGGCACACCGGACAACTGGCCGACTGGATGGCGTGGCATGGCACCACTAGAGACAACTGGCCGACTGGATGGCGTGGCACATGGCACCACTAGAGACAACTGGCCGACTGGATGGCGTGGCACATGGCACCACTAGAGACAACTGGCCGACTGGATGGCGTGGCATGGCAAATTTTTAACCACTGATATAGGCCTAGCCTGCCTGTTCCTGTGCTGTGCATGCATGACATCCATATGGAGCGTGCTGACATTATAAAACGTGCGGTAGCCTAGCACTGTACGTGTGACTGCATGTGGCAGTGCAGTCTGACGGCTCTGGGCTGGCCATGCCGGTAAGAAGCAGCTCGTTAATCCGGTTCTATACCGGGAAGGTGGGGAGGTAACTGTCGGTCAACAGCTTATATGGTCAGAATGAAAAACAGCCAGCCTCACCTCCTGACCCCAGAACAGTCAAACTGAAAGTAACCATAATGTGTTTTTTCGACCAACATTTAAAATAAATGTCTATAGTCACCCAGACACCTGTCTGCATTTCTGTCCGTCTGCCTGCCTGCAGGTCACATCACTGCCAGTCCTTCTAAACCATAAGCACGTTGATTTTAATATGACTGCAGGATTTTCTTTTTTTACAGACATTTTGACATACATTTTTGAATATGTTGACGAATTGAATACATATGACCACAATTGAAACAAGTTTCCATGGACTGTCTTTGTGTGATCCTTTTAGCCTGCATGTCACTGTGACTGCACGTGCTGTTTACATTTCTGACTAATAAAGTATTCAATCAATCAATCAATCAACCAACCAATCACACTTCTAAAAAAAAAGCAGGCAATTAAAACATTTTTATAAGACAATTAACGTTCCTCTGAATTTAAAAAAGTTAGAAATACTAGAAAACAAACGTTCCATGGGAACAAAAACACGTATATCCCAGACCGAAGGCAACCTAGTTCTATTAGAAAAACAGAATTCTAGACGTTTATAAATAAACGCGTTACCATAAAGTCCAATTGGGACCATTTTTGGTTAATTTAACACCGTGTAGCCTACCCAAATACCTGAGGTCTAAGGATAGCCTACGAATCGAAATCTAAACCATGTAGTACTCAAACTTTTTGTGGCCAAGGCGCCCAAATGTATATATAGGCTATACTATAACCTATCAATATCCGCTATATGGCCATATTTGGCCGCGGACCCCCCGCAGATTGACTCACCATAATGATGGAGTTAGTGACCTGGGCGTTGTTGAGGGAACAGGCTGCCATCAGGGCAGACATCCCTGCACGCAACCTCTCCTTTTTGGACGGAGAGTCACTTTGGCTTGTTTCTTTTGAAGAAATAATGATGATATTAGAAATAATTATTTAGAATCAAATAAAAATACAAAGCACGCGGCGGCGGCGCACATTAGCCTTCTCGCGCTCCGTTCTGTTCTTCCTTCCCTGGCTCGCGCGGTGCGTGCGGTGATGCGCGCGCCGTGGGTGTGAAGTGGTGCGTGCGTTTTGTTCAGAAATCCACTCACTCTATACCTACAGTCTGTGTGTGTCTGACTGCAATGGAATCACAATATTTTATTTATTTATAATTATTTTGTAGAAATTCTACTAAAATGTGTCCACGTACTGTCCACACATGACAAACGGAAATAGGATATTTTAAATACCATTTTAGTTAGGCGGTGCCTAAATGATTTTAACTTTACTTTGGGATTAGGCCTAAAGCCTATACGATTTATTTTACATTGGAAACTATTATGTGTCAAACGTGATGCCGGTGATGGTTGTATACAAAACCATTATCATGACTTGAATTAGCCGATACACTGTACAATCTTATTGTTAGACAATAGAGGGCGCCCCTGGCTAACCAACACTAACCTGTGCGTGTGTCTGTTTTTTTTCAATCATAACTAAACCAACGCATCTTTCAGCTACAGAACGTCTTAAACGCTTGCCAAAAAGAAATAACATTTAAGCCTACAAGGTAACACGATGATAAATTTGCCATTCACACTGAGCCCTATAATAGGCCTAACTTTAATAACTATATTTTTCAGCTACCATTGTAGCCTATTTTATATAGTCGGTGTAAACTTTGGCATCAACTTGACCAACGACAAGCCAGGAGATGACCAGTACAATTACAGTAAAATTGGTCACTTGTGGAGTTGATGCTGAGCAGACAGTAGCCTACAGTACAATTATTGGTCAATGGGACCTGACCAGTACAACAATTTATTTGGTTTGTTTTTACTGTTGGCCACAGGGAGATGACCAGAACAAAACCATTATCCAATAACACAATGCGTGTAAAATTGAAGTAACTTAGTTCTCATCCACTTTTGTTTGCAATATTGATGTTTTATTTCTCCCAAAAAAGAAAAAGCAGCAGTCTCTCACTTATGATTTCAACTCAAGTCTTCTGAAAAAGTACAAAACGTGGGCAAATGAAATTGCATTATAATATTAAGTGGGAGTGTGTTAATAAGTAACGACACAAGGATTTCTGAGTGCAGATTTTATGCGTCATTACAAACAAACCCTCTTTAACACTGAGACGAACACTGTCTCCCCTTCCACTTAAAACATACTTTTATACCGAAAGTACAGTTGTATCATTGTAACATTTATGGCAATTATTTATTCATATGAAAACTAAACCCTAGAAATGATGAACAGTGACCTTTCTAATAACAGATGAAAAGTATAGTTTTGTAAGTGTTTTTTTTTCCTTCGAAATATAAGACCAGCTGAAAAGAACAATGGGGTCTAAACATGGAATTGAGCGGGGTCTATAAAAGGTCTGCTCATTTTTTTTACCCCTTCTACACCAGTCGTGCACCAACTGGGAGTTGGGACCCACAGGGGGACCACAAATTAGTGTGTGTGTGTACAATTGAATTACTTTTAATACCAAATTGGCCAAATATTAGGAGGTGGCAAACAAAATAGCTGAACTACATGCTCATAACTGGTGTTGCCTATATACTTTGCCTATTTTCACAATATTATCCGTGGAACAGAGTCAAACTAAACACACACCAAGTGCTTGTTATGGTGTGTGTGGGGTGTTCAAATATGATTTGGGGGGGGGGGGGGGGGGGGGAAGCACCCTGAAGCATTTCAGAACCTTTGCTCTACACCAAATCCAAAACAGCCACTCTACAAGCTGACAATGCGTTGCGATCTTATAGAGTTATTTTTGCGTCCCCACCCACCCCCCAGAATAGATGGTCACCGTTACTCAACGTCAGGTCAAACCAGATGGTCCAAATGGAACCCCCCCCTTATGGGTCTGTAACTGTGTACAACGTACTCATGGATTGAAGCAAAATAAATCAGTACGAGTTCTAATGTGCGATTTGTGAAACAGCATGAAAGGTGACCCCAAAGTAGAGTGCCCTTTCCTAAATCATTAGCACAATAAGTACAATTTCTGCTAACCAGGTGAATAAATCAGATTTAGGCTTTAACCTTTGATTTTATGAAATATCTCAGACATTAGGGTGTAAGGAAAGATGCTTCTTAACATATTGCTAGGTTGACCAATGTTCTAATCTTAAAATAACCGGAAATAGCCGATGAAATGCCCCAAATCAGTCGTGAGAACTTTAATCCATGTGTAATCGCAGATGTAGAAATTCCATTTGTGAACTCTCATAGTTACAGACCTGTAAGCCTCCATTTTGGCCTGATGGTTGCCCGACCAAACGTTGAGAAACAGTTGGTTTAAGTGATTAAACGCCACATCCAGCACTGTTCAGGACCATCTGTTCTTGTTGGCATGGAAACATATACTATCAAAAACCTGATGAAAACATTAGGATTGTCATTTTTTTTATTTGGTCTTCTTCTCTGTGGCCAGCGTGTCGTGGAGTTTGGAGATGCACTTCTCAAACTGGTCCATCACCAGCGTACCGCTGTCGTCGAAGAAATAGGCCACAGACTTGGTGAAGTCGTCCTCCCGGTAAGAGTTGGTTTTACCGTCCGTGAAACACACCCTGAGTGTGTACTGGTCGTCAAACCTATGGTAAACAAACATACACACAAAAGAGTTTAAATTATGTCAAATCTACACCCTCAGGGCTCTTTTCCTGGCAAGTGTCCTTGGTGGGCATAGTTTTCTCCTCCATCATCCGTGTGTGAATGGGTGATCATTGCAAATGGTTGAATGTTGGAGAAACATACATACAGTATATTACATCTACACTGAATTTAAACTGAAATACATAATGCTAAATGGTGCATTGTATGTATGCAGCATCTAAATGTCACCTTTTCAGACTGGAGGAGAGCTGCCACTCATGGTCAGGGTCCATGCCTGCAGGGTCTTTCTGCACTGCCACCAGGAAGATGCTCTTCTCTTTGTATGATGTGTACAGAGTCAGGATGCCCATCATTATGAAATAAGTACAGGGCGGTTAAGGAAGAACAACTAGGTCAGTGCAGAGCAAAATCAATAGCACAATGTTTTAGTGTGTGTGGGATATTGTCGCTGTCAGGCAGAAACCTCGTATCTCTTTTCACGTAAATGAATGCCCTACTTCGTCGTACAAGAGTGCTGTCGCCTCACAGCTAGAAGGTCCTGGGTTCGATTCCCGCTGGGGACGAGTGTTCTCTCCTCCGTGTTCAGTGCCCATACCCGTTGGTGAAAGGGCCTAACAGTCTTTGTATTGAGTTTGTGCTTGAAATGTACTGTAATTCTGCAAACTGTTAATAAAGATTTCAATCAATCAAAAAAAGCCTAAATTCTCCCCGTGTCCCCTAGGGTAGATACCCTCACAAGAAACATGCACTCACTGCAGTAATCCTGGTCTCTAAACTGCCTCCCCCTGGCCAGCTGGGGCACCTGATGGAGGAGAAAGGAACTGGTTGGAATAACGTGTTCCTTCTATGCGCTACGGCCAGCCGGGGAAACTCCCCCCTGTCAGGTGAAAAGAAGCAGCTTGAAATTCCTCATGCATAGAAGGCAGCATGTGGTCAGTCTGCTGCCCCCCCCCCCCGACAGAGACGACAAATCTTGTGTTTGATGTGTAAGGATATGAGATAACGCAGCATGCCAGGACAGGTTTGGACTCTGGGAAGGGATGCAGGAAGTCCCAGACCAGAGCCACCATGGCAAACACACATGACACTGTGCAGATCAACAGACGACCGTCTACTAGATTGAAGTTCTCCAAATAGCAATACTTCTCCAACAAGACCTGCAGGAGAGGAGAGAAGTCATAAAAAGTAGAAAGCAAAGAAAAACGTAAGGAACAAATAACATAAAACAATTATAAAAGATAAATTATATTAAAGTGTTCAGTAACAGAATAGAATAATAATATATTAAAGCAGGGGTCTGAAACCCCTAGAGGGTCATAACTTATAAGAGTTACTACTGTACATCAACCACTTGAACTCTAGCATCGCTATTCTGAGGAGAACTTTATACATCAGCAATATTTGCAGTGAGAGGCGTTGTGATCTTTTAGATCAACTATGTTCGGCAAAGAGGTTCGCTGTAGAGGGGAAAATATTTACCAGTATATATACGTATATTGATAATTTACGTGGTTAAATGTCTAAAATACACATTCCAATAGTGATGTCAAACAAGTCTATGAAGCCATGTATGAAAGCTACCGGTATACAAAAAGTTTCATCTGCAATACAATTTTATACAATATGAAGTGGGGTGTCCCTGCTTCATCTCTCTCTCAGTCAAGGGGTCCTTAGCCTGTGAAACATTGAAGACCCCTGGATTAAAGTATTCAGTAACCTTCTTAGCAGCATCGTCGAGTGAGTTCTTAACAGCGGCTCCGTCCCATTTATCAATCTTCACTGGCTTCTCGTCGATTCTCCACTGGAAACATAACGCATGTCCACCATGATCAATCACCACACTAATAATAGCGCTTATGAAAAACACCCTTGCAAAATACATAAAAACTCTTGGAAATTAACAAAGCTAGGTAATTAATAAAAACTTATTTTCCTTTCTGTTCCCTTCAGGGTTCGCCACAGCAAATCATCTGCCTGCATCTCACCCATCCTCTTCTTTCATACCAACTATCTTCATGTCCTCTCATCTATCACTACATCCAAAAACCAAAGAGGCCTCCTGCCCAACATCAGCAATCTACCTATATACTCACGATCCCTCCTCTGCGATGTCCAAACTATCTCAGTCTGGCCTCTCTGGCTTTAAAATTTCACACCCGACACGAGTGGTCTCTCCACCCGTTCCAACCTTCTTGCACTTGCTTCTTCACCTCTTTCCGACACTCACCATTGCTCTGGAATGTTGATCCTAAGTCCACCCTCCACCATCATTACCTCTACTCCCTCTTGCTGCGGCTAACCTTCATTCCTCTCCTTTCCCGGGCATATCTCCACCCACTAGATTTTCCCCTATCAGCTCACTGCTCTCACTACAGATCACAATGTTATCTGCAAACATCATGGTCCTGGGGGATTCCTGTCTAACCTCATCTGTCAGGCTGTCCATCACCATAGCGAACAAGAAGGTCAGGGTCGTAGTGCTGAAGAATTGAAGACCCACTTCCACCTTGAACTCCTCTGTCACGCCCATAGCACACCTCCCAGGCCCACTATCTTAGAAGTCTCACACATGTCCTGCACCGCTCTAACATAGGTCACTCCAGACTTCCTCATAAAATAGTATTAAAACTTAAAAGTAGAGTCAATAAAAGACAATAAATAAACAATCAACATTTAATAAAGTAAAAAGGAAATTAGATTAAAAAAACACTTCCGGTTTGACATAGGAAGCAAAAGCAGATGTGCAAAACTCTCCAGCTTGCAAAAGAAAAGAAAAAAACACTTCCACATAAAGTTGTATTGTTCTGCAGAAACATCTTACTTACTCCAAACAAAACGTACTTATGCATATTTATCAACATGTGACAGAAAACCAACGAGCTAAAATAATAAAATCAAAATGTAAGTTATCAGATACTAGCTTAATACTGTATTGTATTGTGCTTTACCGGGTATGCTAATTTCATATATGGGTTACCATATGTTCCATACAGTAGTGGGCAAAACTTTGCAAAGACAATAGTATAGTTATTAGTGTAAAAATAGCGTAGTAACTTTATCTAAAAAAATAAAGACATATTTTTTTATATATCTAAAATAAATGTAAAACACTGTGGAGCCCTTTTTTAGTTTTACCTGCATCCATCTTATTTCCTATACGTTGCAACTCAATGAAAGGGCTATTTCAGTTTAGCTTTAGCTTCAAGCTACTGAGTGTGAATTGAGTCGTTCTTCTGACGTTACACGTCAAATAACTGACGCTCACAGATGGAAAAACAGTTAAAATAAAACCAAATAACCGTAACATTGTTATTCAATCCGAAACGGTAAGGTTTTTATTCTTACTTTCTCCAGAAGTCCACTCTTTCCGTTTCTCGCTGCCATTTTTCCCTTTCCTCGGCTTCCGGAAACCGTTAGTGCCCCAATATGACATGGCGCGCTGAGATTGGTCGGCGCCCCGTTTTTAACGATCCAACTGGCTTGCACGCCGTGCGGGACGTAGCAACGTGAACGTTACGCACTTGCGGAAAAGCCTGACAACGGCAGATCTACAAGCTCACAGCGCATCGCGGACACGACCAGCTGAGAGCTTGTAGATCTGCTGTTTAGGCGTTCTTTGGTTTTCTCTGCCGTCTCCAGTTATTTTACGACTCCCCCCATGGTTGTTCCCATGGTTACATGACGTGACTACTGCTAAACCCGACCTGAATAGGTACCAAGTGGGCCGAACACATCAACACAAGTCCAACTGCTGCACCCGCTGCAGCTCCACCAGTGATGATAACAGAAACCAATCTATGAGTGGCACTGGCAAGAATGTATTCCTTCCCTTAGCTTGCTTCTTGTTTATATTTTTGTTCAACTTTACCATTTCTTATTCCAGCTCTCTTTTTGTTCACTTAAACCATATTTACATAACCAATAAAATCCATACAGTGCAGATATCAAATACAATATGAAAACAATAAACCTCAAAGAATGTAACACAAGACCATCGGACCATAACCAATACAAATATTTTCACCTTGTCGTGTCCCCTTTCCAGCTGGGTGCCAATTGTTGAGTCAGTGTGTCCATGGTTTGTTCCAACTGAAATATACATTATGATAAATATGATTAGAGCATATTACACCGAAATTGACCGAATGCTTTGTAGATCTGCATTTTTACAACTATTAGAACTATCATAAGATAACTCACTTCTCCTTTATGATTGTACATTCCATCGCCTTTCCATTGGCCATTCTTTCCAACCTTATACTCAGCCAAAGTTTTCCCTTGTGTCTCTGAGGCTTAACATGGAGGACAGTCCCCACCTCCACAGCTGAGCTACCTGGGTTCCAATCACCAATTATCCTTAACTAGACCCATGTCAAATTAAAGGGCCAGCATGTCAACACTTCCTGAACATCACAATAAAAGGTAGATTGCAGGTCCGTTACGTGTGTGTGTGTGTGTGTGTGTGTGTGTGTGTGTGTGTGTGTGTGTGTGTGTGTGTGTGTGTGTGTGTGTGTTTGTGTGTGTGTGTGTGTGTGTGTGTGTGTGTGTGTGTGTGTGTGTGTGTGTGTCCGACCCGTCCGGTGTCCAACAGCTAATCTCCGGCACCGTTAAGGCCTATTCATAGTCTGGATTTTTGGTGGTGAGGTGACCACCGCTCCGGCTGACCACCGGAGCTGAAATAGTAAGTAAGTAAGTAAGTAGTAAGTAAGTAAATTTTATTTGTAAAGCACCTTTCAAGACAAAGTCACAAGGTGCTGAACAGAACACGGAACAAGCAATCAACAAGTTAAAAGCAAACAGGAAAAACATAGCACAATAAAGTAAAAAGACAATAAAGAATTTAACGAAGAATAAACAAGGCAAAAACTGAAAACATAGGCATGTGAAATGGTAAACTAGAGGCAGAATCACAAAAAACATAGGTATGTAAAAATAAATCGGGTAAGAGCTACATGGGAAAATAAATACGGAATAAATGTGTCTTTAACTGTCTCTTAAAAGAGTCTACTGACTCAGCATTTTTTAGCATGAGGGGCAGGGCGTTCCAAAGGGTAGGGGCAACCACTGCCCTTTGTTCTTAGGTTAGTCCCCTCCCTGGTATCTTCAGTAGATGTTTGTCTGAGGACCTAAGGGGTCGTACATTAGACTTTGGGGGCAGTAGGTCACAAATATATGAAGGGGCCAGCCCGTTTATATCAAATCAAATAACGTTGAGCGGTGGTGAGTAAAAATAATGAGAAGGGCTGGGGCGGTGGCGGTGGTTTGCTCTTCACCACGGCTCGTGACGTCATGTTGTAGTTCGGTGGTCACCTAACCACTGAAAATCCAGACTATGTATGAGCCTTTAACCCGGTCAATGCCAAACTTTGCACACACACTCCCTAGATGCCAACAATGAACCTCTGCCCCAAATTTTCCAGAAAGGCCTGTTATAGCGGAGGCCGACTTTTGTAAAACACATTTTGTATTACTCTTCCATATTTTGTCCAAAAATCCTGCAAATCGTCACACAGTATACTGAGTATAGTCATGTGCTCAAGACAGATCTGTCCGATAATTCATATTCCATCCACACACACACACACACACACACACACACACACACACACACACACACACACACACACACACACACACACACACACACACACAATGTTTATGGATGATATGGAGTAAATGTTGGCTAATTGGGGCGGCAGTTCCCTGTTGGATCCCCGGCCGCTCCTTGGGTTAGTGTTGACCTCTAACACTACTACTCCTAGGGCAAAGGCTATAACAACCTGATTACCGGGTGACGGGTGTGCCAAACTTTTCTCAGTTGTTTCTAATATGATATTTTTACGTAGAATCTAATTCTGCTTGGGACAGGGACACTGGCTGGGGGGACACTGGGGGTCACTGGCTGGGGGGACACTGGGGTGGGGGTCATTGGCTGGTGGGGACACTGGGGGTACATTGGGGCAAGTGCTGTGCTGGCTGGCTGAGGAGACACTGGCTGGTCTCCCTAGCCAGTGTCCCTCAGTGTCCCTGGCCCTAGTGACCCCCAGTATACCCCCATTGTCCTCCCCCAGCCGGTGTCCCACCAGTGCCCCCCCCCCCCCGTGCCCCCCTAGCCAGTGTCCCCCAGTTACCCCCTAGTGTCCCCCCCCAGTGGGCCCCCAGCCAGTGTCCCCCATTTACACCCAGTCTCCCCAGCGTCCCCCCTGCAGTGTCCGCCCCAAGCCAGTGTCCCTCTGTGACCCCCCCAGCCAGTGTCCCTCAGTTCCCCCCAGAAGTTAGGCAGGCTCCAGACAAGACAGACAGATGTCCCCCCCAGTGTCTCCCCAGTGTCCCCCTCTCATGTTATGCCTGACCTTTACTTATACTACTAACAATTGCATACATTTGATTTCTTAAAGTCTGAATGTGCATGTTGTTACATATGCATAATATATACTGATTAACCACAATAAACATGCTAGTTTAGTTTACTGTAAATAGACAGGTCAAGCATCTAAGCTAGCACAAGGTGAATATTAGCTCACAAAAAATGGTTACCATGTTGTTTTTTCTCCAATCAGTTTAGCTTTTCAATTAAACAAATATGAACATTTGTTTATAAAAATGATGCACATGCAAGTTAATATTGCACAGAACCATACTTAGGCAAATATCTGATTTGATGAGTAGTTCATCAAAAGAATAATTCATACATACACAATATATTTAAAGAATGACCTCATTTGGATAATCGCACCTTAAAACCTAATTTCACATTAATATTATATTTGATAAAATGTGAATATTTTGTGCCCTAAAGATATTACTGTCAACCTATTGCCATAATATACAAACATGTATTTATTACATATTTATTTCAGCTAATGTGTCTAATATGCAAATTATCTCATTAACTCAGAATTAGATTCTACGTCAAAAATCATATTTTGGCACACCCGGTAATCAGGTTGTTATAGCCTTTGCCCTGTCTAATAGTACAGCGCTTTGGATAAAGGTGCTAAATGCACCTTTGCACCATCTTAAGTAAGTGATACCAGTGATACCAGTGCATGAAAATGTAGCAGATGGAAGATCCACTCAAAAGCTAATAAGTACAGGATAATTCTTTCTTTGGTGTATGGACCACAGCCATTCTCAAAAGTCAAAATGCACCTGTTGTGCCCTTTTATCTTGATGTGCTACTGAAATGTGACAATATGCTGAACTACTTGACAATCGGCTCCTACACACTCCGACATGGCACGTATGTGCCATGTCTAATATCCCTGTCAGTGTGCTTTGTCACCCTCTACAGACATGGAAGAGAGGCCAGGTGTAGTGTAACATCAACAGAGGTCCAACTCTGTGTTGTGGAGCCACGCCCGCATCTCTGGTCCCAGGTCGAAGCGGCTGGCTTCCGAGGGTGGTCTGTATAAGGGGCAGGTGGTGATTCAGTTTGATTGTCTATTCCCACTACAGCATTGTTAAAATAGTGTCACCAAAGTTACCACCTCGGAGGAAAGCCTGGTATTCGTTCCAAACTGGCCCGTATGAACCCGGTCTAGGCGGGCCACGGATACGAAAAACCAAAAAAAGTGTGCTTTCAGCTTGCTGGGGGTCCCGAGCCACAGGTTGAAAACACCCGCATAAAGGACAACAAGAATGACATAAAATCCACAGGACTCATATCCTTTGAATTGAACAGAATTTTCATATATATTCAACATTTTTTAATATAAATATACAAAAATTGACCAAAATATATGAGAAAATATACTGTTGACAATGAAATATATTTCCGATAGATTTTGACCACTTAAAAGCGTTTTTGATCCAAAACCAATATGAACTTTTAATATTATAAGTGGCCATAAGTTATATATGGCCACAATTATATGAACCATCAAATCAATTTTGATGGTTCAAATGTACCTCCAGGCTCCAGTGTCCAAAAATATATTTTCAAATATATTTAAATTTGTTTGTTTTGAATGTGATGAATGAGTTATTTCTAGGAGAAATAAAAGGAATGAAAGGTGATCATGTTACACTTAAGTCTTAAATATAGGAGTAATTATTGAACCAATTAATCACTATATATTTTTCGTACAGGTCACGGCGGCCACAGCCAAAATAGCCGCACGACAGTTGATCTAATGAATTAGATCAGCAATTTTCAGTTTCTGAAAATGATTGATTGTTTGAGCATTTTCACTTACAATTACACACCTAAAAATAGGGATGTGAGGTTGGATGACGTTAACCACTAAAATCTCAGAAAAATATTGTGTCGACAGAAAAAAGTGGTCCAAGTTTGGGTCTCGAGCTAAAAGGTTTGGGAACCACTGTTGTTGAGGGTTTAAGTAGTTTGACAATAATGTCCAAAAGCTCTCAGTGCGTACAGTATGTGCTTATTAATTATTATGAATTAGAGCAATACAATGAAATGAAACATTATCCATCATTCTTTCCCCTCCCAGCCTTCAGTGGAACGGTCTGTAGTTTGTTATGTGTTCATGATCTATAAGCACTAATAGAAGTAGGATAGTCCATTGTCCATTTTTGGTTTGATTTGAAGTCACTCTTAACAACAATATTAAAGGTGTAAAAAAGGAGTGTAAGTGATATATGTTTTGTTTAAATGATTGTTAAATAGCTCTATATTCTGAGTTTGTTCAGTAGCAGGGGTCCCCTTTGTCTCTCCAGATCTTTAGTAAACAGGAAAATAGATTTTTGTGAGATAACTCACACAGGCTACAACAAGATAAATAGGAAGTAATGACACAAAAAAGTTCACAGACAAGTGAAGCTGACAGATGATATTTGTTGGGCCTGAAAATGTTTGTCGTTTCTTATTGAAGAACTGGAGACAGGGACACCCCTGCTACGAAACAAACACCCTAGCAATGATTACTATTGAAATAGAGCTTTAACTTTTTAACAAAGAACTTTTGTTTTAACAGAAATATATTAATGCCACCCCCTTTAATGATTATAAACCTACATTTTCCAGCAGTATGCCTCAGTGAAGCAGGTTAAGTTTTCACTGGGTTGTCAATATTTGCAACATAAATGTAAAACTGTTTATTTGGCGGAATGCTCCTTTTAACAACTGTCTCTCTTCCTCATGAATGTTGTTTGGCAATTCGTCTCGACCTCCTCCGGTTCTGCTTGGACGACCACGACCTCAGGAAGTACTTGTCGGGGACGGGGTCATCCCGCTCCAGATCAAAGTGTCTCTGGAGCCTCAGGGCCAGCGCTCCGTCTTGGAGGCAGCGCTCCTCTTCGTCACAGTGCTCCTCCTCCTCCTCCTCCTCCACCACGATCTCCTGACTTCCTCGCCTGACCTCCGACCCCGGCGCTCCCTCCTCCAAGTGTCTGCTCTTGTGGCTCCTCTTCCGGCCTCTCTTGGAGGAGCGACCACCACCGTCCGAAGATACCTTCCTGTGTGAGTCTTTCAGCAATTCCGTTTTACTGGACCGGACCGAGCGGGAGTTCCTGTCGCTCGGCGGTGAAAACGTCTGTTTTTTACAGAGCGGAGTTTCTGTACGCGAGCTGGGTGCTGCTGACCCTGTCTGGTGGGGGTCCAGACTGCCACTGAGACGACGCGCCGGGACAAAAACCCGTACCAGCTGTTTCTGCCGGCTGGCTGTGTCTGTCTCCTCCGTCTGCTGGAAGAGCGCCCTCCTGTGGATGGTGAAAATGGTGTCTCTGTCTCCCGACCCTTTCATGGCGTCGACCCTGATGCGCCCTTTGACCTCATCCACGGTCCCGCAGCCACCCTGCTCTGTGCCTGCGTCGTCCGTGGGCCAAACGGTGGCTTCTCTGTCCACGGCGGGGCTGGTCAGGGTCGCCTTGGAGGCCACCACAAAAGACGGGTCTCGGTTACGGTTGCGGTCCAACTCGATCTGTCGCCACTTCTGCAGCAGGGCTGGTCCCACCTCCAGGGATGAAAGCAAAAACAAAAGAGGAAATTATCACAGCTGAAAACTTTTGTTAGACCACGTCAAGGGATGTCAATTATTGAGGAAGAAACAGGTCTATTATAGCGCCACAAGGAGGCCTCAATAACCTCCACGACCTGTGCTCTGAGGAGCACTTCTTCTAGTTTTTTGGTTAATTCCATCAGGCCTAGCTTGTAGTATAAATAATTCTTCCTTCTGTGCTACTGTACGTTACCTCATAGCTGGTGGCCGTGTTGGCACTCTGGAGGCCGTGGGTCAGGTTCCGGGGCGTGGACTTGACGATGGAGGGCTGCAGCAGGCGGCCGTCAGCCAGGCGCTTGGGGGGCGTGCACGGAGACGACACAATGGGCTTGAAGTGGTTGAGCTCCTCCGAGATACTGTCGCTGCTGCTCTCTGGACTGGCCGAGCGCTCGCGCTGCTGCTGCTGGGGCTGCAGCGTGGCGCTCCAACATAGGGCTGTCACCATTACAAATTTAAGATGACGATTAATTGTCACATGAATAATTGCGATTAACGATGTAATCGTGTTTTCTTTTTGCATCTAACATTGGAACATTCTGAATAGAATAAAAATTTCTGCTATTTTTGGAAAAACAATTTGAAACGTATGGACATTTTTCAACATGGTAACAATTGACGATTATGCAAGAATAATTTCGAGGATGTCAAATAATTGCGATTAGACGATATGTAATAATTGTGACAGGCCTACTCGAAACCCGGGGCTGCTGGGAGGACGTGGCGGTGCACAACGAGGGCGGTGACGTCATCAGTGTGCTCCAGGCAACGGGTCTTCTGTCGGCGGCGACGGGCGCGGAGAGAGAGCGACGACCCAGGCTGTTCTCAGATGACAGCAGGATGCCGGCCGTGTCGCTGTGACTGACGCATATCTGCACACACACACACACACACACACACACACTTGTAGATTCATTGTTGTTTACCGTTACTTTGTGGTTACTACTTTGCTTAGCTTGTGTGATGAATAGTGTTGTATTTCAAGTCAATAAGTGGCATACAGAGACACACACGCATGGGGAGAGAGTGAGAGAGAGTCTGTGTGTGTGTGTGTGTGTGTGTCAGGGCCGCTTACATTGAGAAGCTAACAATATTACTGGCATATTAAGGCTTTATAAACAAGCAGAATGGAACATGTAATTTCTTACCTTATCCAAGCTGGACGGATGAGAGACGAGACGCACTTTCCCTTTGCCTTCTACCGAGTCTGTACAGCTCTGGCTCCTCTGGATTGTCCTCTGGGACACACTGAGGAGGAAAACAAACACACCACAAACCAAAGGTCACAGATAAAGATAGAGAAGACTTTATTATCCATTACAATGTACAATGTTGGCATTAAGCAGATGCTCTTAATCCATAGCGGCTGACAGTAACAAGATAAACACAAGGCGATACGTCAAATGCATAATCTAGGGTCATAGGTCATTTAAAGTAAACCAAGAACCTATCACTCTACAGCAGTGGTTCTCAATCTATGGGTCCTGAGCCCCAGGGAAGGTGTTGTTGAGGTCGCACATTTGCATTGGCATTTTTTATCAAAAATGGTCAAAACAAATGAAAATCTACACAATTAAAATGTTGGTCGACGCAACCATCGTGAAGAGGACGGCCACTTGACAACTCATACACACACAGCTCCACCTCCAACACCGACCAAGAACAAGCAGCAAGACAACACACACAAGCCCTTCCTTGCAGAGGCTGAGGCACACAAACTGATTTGCTGTTCATAAATGATTTACCAAACTTAGGAATTGTGTTCAATATGAGCGGTCCATTTGGTTCCATTTGTATCCTCGTAGAGTTAAATTTAGATTACTTTGTAACATTACTGAGCATTCTCAGACAGACAACCAGACCAGTTTGTTAGTAACATCAGCCACGTTAAAGAAAACGCCACGGTCGGTGGCGTTAACTATATAACAATCATTCAGCACAATGAGTCTCTTACTCCTATGCCCAAAGACAGGCAGTGTTGCAAAAATAAAGCATAGACTATAGAACGGTATAATTCCATTCCAAACTTTGTGCCAAAGTTTTTGCTACACCGACACCTATCCTAGGACATAGGATCACGCTGCAGCAAGCACGTTGTGAGCTTGTAGATCTGTTCATTTTGTCATGTCCGGTACACATTAGGCTGCAATCACGCAGCCCATTTTATTAACTAAATCAATAGCCCAAAACAACGCACATCCAAATATTCTCCAGGGCTGGATATTTCTTTATTTCCCCCCCTATTTTCAAAATAATTCCAGGAATTTCATGGCTGTGGGAACCCTGAAAAGGGAACACACAGGAGAGGAGACATACTCTTTGGCGGATTTGGTGTTTCTTCTGATGAAGGCAGAAACCATCCTTGTCTTCTTCCCCACAGGCTCTTCGTTTTCAGAATCTGACAACACACCACCACTCTGCGCCACACACACACACACACACACACACACACACACACACACACACACACACACACACACACACACACACACACACACACACACACACACACACACACACACACACACACACACATTTGCAAGTCTGACAATAGTAAAAAACATTGTTGAATAAGTCATTAACTCATAAATAAACATTTTTTTAACACAGATCTCTTCTAGGGGGTCCCTGGAACAAAACATTTTCAGATCAGGGTCCGTGGCCAAATACTGTACTGTACATATCATTTTGGTGGTCCTTTGCACACAAAATAGTTTGAGAACTACTGGTTTGGAAGGTATTCGTAAAATCGGACCCAGGTCTTTATTGGTTAAGGATGTTGTTGTATATGTCCTGTATGAAGTGGTTTGTTGCAGATGGGATGTGGGATGAAGAACCTTCATGCGTGTTAAGACAGAGTGATTCTCACCTTGTGTTGTTCACACTGAAGCTCAGTGGGCTTGGAGATCTGAGACGGCCATAGGAACATGTCTGAGCAAAACACAAGACTAATGTTACACAATCTGTCTGTCTGATCTATACAGCTACTATGCTCTAAGACTTAGAATACCTAGTTAGTACTAATATAAGAATCACGTACAGAGACCACTAAAGCTGTCTGTCTGTCCATCTGTCAGTCTGTCCCACAGAAACACAACCCTGTCTCTGTCTTACAGGGATAAACACTGTCTGTCAGATACAACTGTTTCAAATGTGAGAACTTTACTTACTTTATTATGACATTCAAAATCAGCTGTCCTGTGTCATCAGCACAGCTGGATCCATTCATCTCAACATCTACTCACCCCTTACTGCAATATCCTTATGTATATTATATCCACATTATGTAGGTTTCCTCAATCACTCACTTCCTCAGTAATGATTACCCCCCAACACACAGAATTAGAGAGAGAGAGAGAGAGAGAGAGAGAGAGAGAGAGAGAACATGTCTGAACATGTCAGGTTTAAACTAGAAAATAGTAGTAACGTGCGATGTCAACAAGTGACAATATTGTGGGGCCAGAGCGCCACCTAGTGGCACAAAGTGAACAACACACACACACACACACACACACACACACACACACCAGAACTGTTCGAAAGCTAACCAGGCTTTCCACCTCGGATTCTAAAGAAGGTTTTGTAACTCATTCGCCCTGAAACATGAGCGTCATGTGAAGTTGAACCATGGCTATGAACAGTCTAGACTATAGTCTAAACAGGCCTGTTTATCTCAAGACTTGAAGTCAGTACAATATCTATATTAATAACATTTCATTAATTTCTCTATTGAAATAAACAAATTGTTATTTATTTATTTTCCGCCGTTGTAAACATCCACAAAGCGCACAAACGGAAATCAAAGCAAACCTCTACCGGTGTCTGCCTCTCTCCGCTCTGGGCAGCTTCTCCTCCGCCGCTCGGTGTCCCCGCCGGCCGGACCCGGGGCCTCTCCTCCTCGTCTGAGGAGGGGAGCCCAGCCCGATGCCGAGCCCCGGAGCCGGGACAGGGACAGGGGACAACAGCAACAACAACAACACCGGGGCCCGGCGCTGTCCGGCGGGGCCCCGCCGGGGCCCGCCCGCTGGAGACACCGCGGACAGGAAGAGGAGCAGCGGTCGCAACTGCCACCACCGGACCCTGCGCTCCGATCCTCTGCTGGAGGCTCCTCCGAGCAGGCCGCAGGGGCCCTGGTTCTCCTCCTCCGGTCCTCCTCCGGCGGAGACACCGGCTGCGAGCGCGGGGTAGAGCCGGGTCTGAGCGGCTCGGGAGCGGACATGGCGTTGCTGTGTTTGGGTCTCTGTTTATCAGTCAGATGAACCCGCCGCCAGTCGCCATCTTTTCTCTCTGAATTTGAAAACATCAAGCCCCGCCCGGTCACTGCAGCGGCTTCCATGGCCGCCCCGCCCCGCTGCGTGGTGTCGGCAGGCCCGGTGGAGTTGAAACCAGTGCACCTCGTGGACCATTCTTTGGAAACAAGTGATGAGGTGCGCTCGGTTGAAGAAGCTCACATCTGGACAGGGCGGTGCTGCACGCTACCGCTACGAAATACTTTATGGTTCAATAACATGATGATTAAACCTTAGTTTATTATATCTCTGTATCAAACACGATCTCAAATGAGAAATAATTATTCCAATACCCGTCAGTTCTGGCTATTTGGCTGCACTGCCTGCACATACAATCACGATAGCTGTATACTATGGGTTTATAATTATATAGGCCTACATTTGTGAGTAAAAGTAGGTAGGCCTATGACTTGATTGATTGATTGATTTATTAACAGATTGCAGAATTACAATACATTTCAAGTACAACTCAATACAAAGACTGTTAACAGTGAGTGGACGACACCTTAAAGCATTACACTTGTTTACAATAGGGCCCACCATTTTAAATTAATCAAAACATTTAGAGACTACGAATATACACAACTATATAGTCAAAAGGAAATCATCATAGGAGGTAAAAAAGGAAAAGAAACACATACAGTGAGTGGGAACAGGGGTGGGTGGGGGATTCAGATTTTACGAGGGCCAGTTTCGAATTGCAGCCGTCCGTAGGTGCCCTTTGAGAGCAGTTTTGAAGGAGTGAAGAGATGTGCATGTCTTAATGACTGTTGGTAGGGCGTTCCACATTTTGGTGGCATAGGAGCGAAATGAATTTAGTCCCTTGTTTGTGCCGAATCTGGGTTGCACATGGTTTGTTGAACTCCCTCTGTGTTGTGGGTGTTTTGGTGGTGTAGCGAATCTTGTGGACCTGCAGTGCTGTAAGCTGTCATCAACCCTAAGCCATTCCAGCCTGTCAAAGTGGGCAGGGGTGAGTTGGGTTCGGGGAGTGAGGCCAAGTATAGTAGCCTGACCAGTTTTTTTTGGGAAGTCTGGAGCCTTGTTTTAAGGGCCTTAGAGGTGCAAGCGTAGTCGAAGAAACCTTGTACGAGGGCTCCTGTTAGGGTCTTCAAGGTCTTTTTGTTGACCAGTGAGGTGATCCTGTATAGGAATCTTGTTCTTTGGTTGACCTTTTTGATAACGTTGTGGCCATTTTATCACCGGAAAGATTTGCCTCCAGGATGGAACCTAGGTAGGTAATTTCATCTTTTCGTGTGATAATATTGTCACCCACTCTAACCAAGAAGCCATCTGCCTTGCTGAGATTACTATTTGATCCAAATAGAATGGATTCAGTTTTTCCCAGGTGTAAAGATAGTTTGTTATGTGACTGATAGTGACTGATATGTGCATCATGAGTTGAATATGCTATTAATTTGTAATGAATATATATCACAGTTAACAGTTTTTGTATTGAGTTGTACTTGTATACTGTAATTCTGCAAACTGTTAATAAATCAATCAATCAAAAAGATAGTAAGTAGGCCTATAATCCTATATTATGAGTAGTGGAATTGGAAACCTCATATGTACCAGTGAACTGTGGTGTAACTTCCACAAGGAAGCATACTAGGGCCTTTACTGTTCCTAATGTAAACGACATGACATCAGCTCGTGACTGCAAATTGTTCCTGTTCGCAGATGACTCGGCACTGCTGGTCTCGGACAGGAACAAACAAGCATGTTGAAAAGGGCCCTCAGCTCTGAACTTGGTAGAATCTGCACCTGGCTCGCTGATAAGAAAGCAAGGCAGATGGCTTCTTTGTTAGAGTGGGTGACAATATTATCACATGAAAAGATGAAATTACCTACCTAGGTCCCATCCTGGAGGCAAATCTTTCCGGTGATAAAATGGCCACCAACGTAATAAAAAAAGTCTACATTTAGTAGATCTGCTACTTTTGATACTTTTGTCTTGTGTGATGCTGTAATTATTACAGCATCACATATATTGGTATATATTGGTTTAAAAAACCCCAACAATATATATATATATATATATATTCACAAATTGTAGAAAAATATTGCATATCAAAATTAATTTGTTTTGTTTTTTAACATAAATCTCTTCTGCGAGTCCCTGGCACATAATAAATTCACTATTGTTTTGATTGCATATTGTGTAAATATCCATTTCAAAACTTTTCAAGATAACAAAAAATCAGACCTGTCTGAAGTGAGTGGTACTGTACTGTACTGTACTGTACTGTACTGTACTGTACTGTACTGTACTGTACTGTACTGTACTGTACTGTACTGTACGGTACGGTACTGTACTGTACTGTAGCTGCTATTTTCGTGCTTGGACAGACAGACAGACTGGAGTGGTTGCATCACTCAAAGACAAAACTCGTTAGATAGCGTCTTGTGGTGTGCTCATAGATTAGCTATTTTTGTGTGACACTGTCTGTCTGTCTGTCTATTAACACAGAACAACACATCAGTTGCAACAGTTATTTATTGTGTATCAGTTTGTCTACAACACATCAGTTGCAACAGCTGTTTATTGTGTATCAGTTTTTCTTCAAAACAACAGTGCGCAGACTGATTAGAGAGGCAGAGGTGGATCAACTTGAGGACAGTCTCACAGAATGTGAGGGACACAGCATCTGCAGGAGAGATAAAACATTTATAGAATATTAACTAAGAAAATCAACTGCATGGGTTAAAATATTTGCTGATGATGTGTGACATGTCACAATACAAATACAACTTGTTGTTGTTGTTGTTGTTATTATATTGTGACTGTTCACAATAAATATAGTCAAACAAAAGTACAACTCATATATGTGTCTTACCGTCACAAGTGACTGAGTGATTATGTTATATATTTTTGATTTCCATTAGCTACTGTATCTACTGTACTCAAAAAGTACAAAAGAAAATATACAATTTCCAACAGGCCTAAATATGTAAGAAAATATGTGCAAACAGCAGTGAACAAAATGCGGTCAACAATAACAAAGATAATCTCTCCCATCTCACCCTACCAAACCAGCTTTCATGTGAGCACTTAGGCCTACATTATTTGATATTATGCTGTGGTATAAAGGCTAAAGCATTGATTCTCAAACTTTTCAGGCCCAGACCTCCTAAAATAATCATATTTGAACTGGAGATGCCAGTACAAGCACTTACATAGTTTGACTCGGTTCCACAGAAAAATATTGTGAGCAGTATTTTCACAATTCTTGCCTCATTCTTAGTTAATATTCGACAATTTGGCCAATGTTTTTATAGTATAGATTGTTCATTACGTTTGACTTTTTATTTTATTTAGTATTTTAGCGGTATTGCAATATTTTAAAACAAGTTAAAAGTGCTTAAGTCGTATCTTTAGAAATTCGCATGTTGGTTTGTTTACTGTTGAGTGAGAAAACAATGTTGCACATTGAGCTAATCAACTGGTATAAAGCACTGCTTCTCAACATTGTGTCTGGGGACCCCCAGGGGACCCTTTTGGCTTTTGGGTCTGTAACTCTGAGAGTAGATTGGGGTTCCTGCGATAAAACCGGTGGTATCAAATGGGGGGTCCGTGGCCTGCCCTATTGTATATCAAACTGGGGGTCCTTGAAATGAAAATAATAATAATAATAAATGATATAAACATACACATATGATTTGAGGCAGCCAAAGGGTCCGAACTGAAGCTCAAGGGGGAGGCATATGTCTCGACATATACCGTTGTTGTAGTTGACACATCCCCATGGAAACGGTGTGAGGTCAGCCGCCATGCCCACATCACCTGCACACAATTTGCAACTACAATTTAGGCATTTAGCAGATGCTCTTAATCCAGAGCGATTTATAAACACATGGTAATACAAGAAATGCATAGAAATAGAAAACTATGATCCCCCCCCCACCTCTCTCTCTCTCTCTCTCTCTCTCTCTCTCTCATTAGCAGGCAGCACTATCCCTCTCTCTGTTTCTGGCAAACAGCGCCCCTACTGGTACTCATTATACTGGTGCTCATTAGATACATGAACATGATACATGATAGGTGAACGTGCATGGACATTGCTGTTCCTTGGAGTGGTTGCACCACAAAAAAAAGAGAAAATCAGTACATTGAAACTATATAAACCATAGGATGTTAGGTCAGCAAATTAACCATTCATCTGTCTATCTGATAGACAGATGACTATCACATGCTATCGAAATGACATGTTAGCCTTTGCATCAGCCTGCAAGGTTGTCAAGACTATAGGGCAAGTGGAGGAGCCTGAAGAGGAGCCTACAGATTACAGAACACAAACAGGAACACACTGATTTGAAAACAACAAATACAATCAGTGTGCAACAGCTGTGCACTTTAAAAAGGGATGTACTGTACTGTACTGTACTGGCCCTTTGTGTGTGTATTGGCTAAATATTTCTTATGAAGCCATATTTTATACTTTGGCTATTATGCAATGGCATACAAGCTTGTATAGGTCTGGGGCCTGTTTCAGGAAACTTGGATGAACTAATCCAGGATTTAGGCCAAAACCAGGCTTTTTCAATCCTGGTCTTTACAGCCTGGTTTATTCTGTTCCACTAAAGCCAAGCGAGGCTCAGAATTGGCGGATTTGGTGAGCCGGGATCAGCAAGCCTGGCTGAATACTTAGATAGCCTGGCTTTTTGTCTCTAGAGTCTAGACCCAATCTATGGAACACAATTTACTGATCCTTCTTCTTCATGGGGTATTATGGCAGTTTGCATCCTTAATAGTTGCATTACTGCCCCCTTCTGTATATCACAGTATCTTTACTAATCTATTCAAGACTTACTTATACAAGGACTTAAGCTTCTAAAATAAATAATGCTGCTGTAATTAAAGAGAGAACATACTCTCAATAGTGGATAGACTGAATGATTAACTACCCCAAAAATATAGTTTACATTTTACCACTACTATTAACTTAAAACAGAATTCTTAATATTGTAAGCATAATGATATTGTCGCATTGTGATATTTGGCCATAACTCCCTCCTCTGAGGGAGCTACCTTTGGGGAAGGGTGTTGTTGTCCAGACAGGGGCCAGACTGGTGAACTGTGGGTCATGGGTTCAATAGTGGGTGAAACGTTACAATGGTAATATCATATGTTGTAAAACAATGAGTAGGCCTAATGGTAATATTTAGTGGTTTTCACTTTTACTAAAAAAAAAATATATATAATATAATATAATATAATATAATAATTATTCTTAACTTTGCACTTGCACGACAGCAAACCTATTCTGGGGAACATTCACCAAAAGCAGCTGATCTACAAGCTCACAAGTTATATAGTGCTTAAATTAGTCCTTTAATGCAGACCGATACAAATAAGGCAACATAAACCCATAATAATTGAATAAATCTGGAAAACATCATTGGTTTGTGATCAGTTTGACTGCTTAATGAACAGTAAAGACATCAGGATTAGGTTAAACCTGGCTGTTAGCCTGGTCCGGAGCAGGCTAAGTCCAAAGCATTAGTTTCCATGGTAACTAATGTAGCATCACTTTCATGAAACCGAATCAAACCTCAACATATCCAGGTTAACTGGTTAAATTAATCTGGCAAGATTAACCAGTTTTCATGAAACCGGTTAATCGCTGATCCAGGATATATTAAATTAAGTTAAATCCCGGTTTAATCTCTATTCCAAGTTTCGTGAAACAGGCCCCGGTCTGCTATTGTGAAAAAAAAGAAAACATTTGAAGAAATGTGAAAGATTTTGAACCTTTTTGAAAATAATTGGAAAAACAATACTGTTGAAGTTGTAGATCTAACATATTGGGACACACGGTGAAAGGGAAATGTGGACGAGTGAACAGGATGAACACAACATGAAAGCACAAAGCAGCACAATACAGTTACACAAACCCTCTCCAATCTAACAGCAAAAACATGATCATATGATGAATTGTGGAGTTCACACTCATCAAAACTCTACAGGAAAAGTCTACTCTTGACGTCTCGAAATTATTAAAAAAATATTTCGTCTGAAAGAAAGAAAAACATACTGTAACTCCATAATTAAGTTACTGTACTATAGTCCCAGGCCACCGGCCTGGGGGTCCGGGTACCCCAGGCTGCAATGCCAGACTTGCCTGCCTGACGACAGCGTGTTGCGGATTCAAATCCTGATCCCAACGACCTTTACTGCACGTCACTCCCCTTCGCTCTCCCCATTTCCTGTCAGTCTACTGGCCTATCAAAATAATAATAATAAAGCCCCAAAACAAATGTTTTAAAAAAGTTACAGTACTATGAACTGCTAAAATCTACAAAGACTAAGACGAAAACGGCAACTGACAAGTTGATTGAATTAACTTACAGGCGATGGCAAAGCCAGCCAGCAGCATCCAGACAATGGTTTCATATTTCATGATGACTTCTACTGTAGCTGTTGAAAGGCAGTCAGATCTTTGTTGAACAGAGTCCCATGGAGTAGTGGCTCCGAGCCAGCAACAGTTTAACTCAATAAAGAAGTCATGAGAGTTAACGGCAGAACTTGTGATTCAAATCAAAGTTAAAAGAGACAGAGGACCCACAGAGAGGGCTGACGTGGGGGTTATGTGATTATCCACTGTCCATATACTGCATAGTCCTGCACTTCACTCATACACTAAGACCAGAGAGAGGGACAGACAGGCAGGCAGGCAGGCAGGCAGGCAGACAGACAGACAGACAGTGGTTTTGTAATAACTATCTAATTGTAAGTTAGTAACTAACTATAGTTTCAAATCAATGTTGTGGAGTAAATGTATACACAATATTTGCCACTGAGATCATGAATTCATAGTGGAGTAGATCGAGTAGAAGTAAAAGTATTGGAAATTGGAAATACTCAAGTAAAGTACAGTACTTAGTTACTTTTAACCACTGCTAATAGGACATACATAAATAGCAATTATTTCACGGTATATAAAGCGAAACATGGTGTAATAGTGTGACTTACATTCTGTGAACTGTCACATGTTGCTTTGAAGGACTAGCTGATAAGAACACACGTATCAGTGCAGGCACATTACAGACGTCAGGAGCGTCAGAAGTAGCCCAAGTTTTCTTCTTCGTGGGTTTTTTAGACAGCTGGTGGATGGAAAAGGTATGTGGTCAACTCTTAGGGTCAACTGAACCAGTAAGCCAACTAATTGTTATTGTCGGGCAGAAACCTCTTATCTCCAACCTTTTGTGTTTTTTCATAAAGTATAAGATCCACTATGGAAGCATAAAGCAAATTATATGGCAAATACGAAAAGTAAATTGAAATAAGAGAAATGCCTTTTCATTTACAGATCATTAACGCATTTCTTGAGACAAAAATAAATCTAAAATGCAATAGAATTTACATTAAATCTACAGATGTGCTTATTCTATGACACAATTAAAATTATTAATAAAAGATCAATTGATTTTCAAAATCTATATTCTGCTTCCACTGAGATAATTGGACTGCTTGAATTCTAGACTTCGAGCATGTATAGTATTTTTTTGTATTGCCATGTTTTGTTCTTGCTTAAATGTAAATCGCTCTGGATTAAATTATAAATCGGGTCCACTGTCTTCTCATTATAGCCTTTTCCTTGATATGGACCAGGGGAGTCTGAGGAGATATTTTACTTTTGAGGCCATCAGGTTGAGGCTCTGAGCCACTCTGCTACACATAGTACTGTAATATTATATTTGTATGTCATTAATGTTTCAATGAATTAAGTAAGAAGGACCCCAATGGAAATGGATTTCTTGGGTTTAAATCCTCTATAGCAGACCTTGTAATGAACTGTAAATTCCTGTGCTTTTTCTGCTAACACAATTCAAAGTATTAAATAAATAAATAAATAAATAAATAAATAAATAAATAAATAAATAAATAAATAAATAAATAAATAAATAAATAAATAAATAGATAGATAGATAGATCGATCGATCGATCGATCGATCGATCGATCAATCAATCAATCAATCAATCAATCAATCAATCAATCAATCAATCAATCAATCAATCAATCAATCAATCAATCAATCAATCAATCAATCAATATGTGTTTTCAAGTGACTACCGGGTCAAATACAATAAAGTAGCCTAAAATAAAGGTAAAATAATAAAATAAATATATCAATCAGCAAGAAGCAAACCAACACAATAATGCACAAACATATTTTAAGTAGAACAGAGTGATTATTCTGTTTCAAAATATATTTTTATTTTACATAGACGTAAAATGTATCATTTTGCGTATTAAATACAAATACATTTGTAACTGTAGGCATATTTTGATACCAACAGTACAGGTTGTTTTCACTTAATTATAGCCTATTTTCGACATTGTGGCTATTACAAAATATGTTCTTCCACCATTGGATGGCAGTAATAAACTGAACTCTTTCTTTTATTGTCGAAGAAGAAACTCGGCACGACACATGAAGTTGCCATTGCCCAGATGAACTATGCAGCGCTGTGATTGGTTAGTTGGTAGTAGTCACGGAAAAAGAGGACCACTCTCGACAACTCTGCATGGAGTGTATGATCATGACGCTCTATCCGTACCTCTGGACTATGGTATGTTGACGCGAGGTTATGCCTTGAACAGACGAGCTGAAAGTTGTGCAGTTGAGTTGATCGTTTGAATATCAACCAAAGTTTAATTAATTTAAACCTCCCGTGTAGAGAGCGTGCGTTTTTCGTAAACCTATGTAAAATATTTAAACTCGATTTCTGGTGCTGATGAAGCACTAGAAACTAACAGCTAACCAGCAGGCTAATAAACAGTACAGTACAGTACAGTACAGTACAGTACAGTACAGTACAGTTATAACCAGTAGTAAGCATGCAGAAAGGTAGGGGGATTGTGGAGGTGGTCAACCTCGGTCTGAAGTCCTACTCCAGTGCTCTACAGGTAGGACTGCCTCCTTGCAACTAATGGTTCTTAGAGATTTTGGTAATTTTCTTAGAGAATTTTCTATCTATTACTTTTTGGTTTAAATAATAATAAGTGTGTGTGTGTGTGTGTGTGTGTGTGTGTATTGGCCCTATATCAAGTAATCGACAGATAATCTTATCTCCCAAATCGATCAGTCTGTGTATTGTATACTACAGTATAGAATACCTTTACAAAAAAATACAGAACATCCGATCAACAAAAAATCTCACGATTTATTGATTTTTTTAAAGGGTATTATTTTATTCATTATCGATTAAATTGATCGACGATTAGTCGATTACCTGTTCTACCCCTACATACATACTGCAGGTCCAGCAGTCCTACATCAGACAGCATCTGGATGGAGGAGGAAAGAATGTGCTGCTGCTATGTGAACATCCTCCGGTTTACACCACAGGTAAACTCATCAAACTACAAGTAACAGGCCTATGTGTTAGTTTAGAGTCTGATGACACACACACACACACACACACACACACACACACACACACACACATACACATACACATACACATACACATACACATACAAACACACACGGATTCCCGGAAACGCTCTCCTCCGCGTCAGTCAGCCATGGAGGTGGAGCTTCTTTTCCATCCAGCAGCTGTCTAAAAAGCCGGGGTTGACATTGGGCGTCAGGTTCTTCTGACGTGGCTGTGCGTGAAGATGTGCCTGAGCCCACACACACACACACACACACACACACACACACACACACACACACACACACACTACAGTCAAGCACCAAGTGTGCTAACTCATTTATTTTTGTATTTCTTAAGGCCTATTCATAGTCCAGTTTTCGGTGAAGAATTGAATTGACCACCGAACATGACGTCACGCCGCTGCGGTGGTCACCGCTCAAACAACATATCTCTCTGTTTTTACTAGCCAAGTCGTAACCTCTTCACCCAAAACTGGACTATGAATAGGCCTTCACTCTCACTATTACTGATATTCTTTTCTTTGTTGTTTATTATTGCTGCTAGCCTGCTACAATGTTGAGGAACCATAAACTAAGACATTTGAACCAATATTTTGGTTAAGTCCCAATGTCCCATATAAACAAACTGACCAAAATGGCATGGTTTTTTGTCAGAAATATTGCTAATGTATCTCGATTCCTAACTCGGCAAGATGCTGTATGTGTATATTGATTCATGGATTGAAATTTTTTCCCACAGTTACGGCCAAGCTACACTAGGAAATTTTGCGCGCGTGCGTATGCGTTTACTGCGCGCGTAGCCGCGTACAGTGCGTTTGGATAGGACCAATATATGTCAATGATACCAACTACACCAGATGCACGGATACCGCGGGCCATCCTACGCGTGCTCTAAAAATAGGATCGGTTCTACATTTTTTACGTGCGTATGCCCCCATATCCTCCCGGAAGGTCCTGCACAAATCTGCCGCGCGTCTGACAGATCGATGTAGCCAGGGCATTTGGCTTACGCACGCACGGTCCGCGCGTTTAGAGTAAACGCACGAGAAAAGCCTGGTGTAGCTTGGCCGTAAGTAGAATGGGTACATTTCAAACGAAAGCACAAGCAAATACAAAAACTGCTACTTTGTGGACGAAACCATGAAAAGCACAAGACTTTTCAATTCATCATAACAAAAAAGATACAAATACAAATATACAATTCTATGAAAAAACAGGAAATCATCATATAAATAAAGTAAAAAAGGGAAAATGTATTGTACACTAGTATGGGAAAAAAGGGGTGTGTTGGGTAGGGGACTTTATTTCAGGCCAGGGGTCAGTTTCGAATTGCTGCCGTCCGTAGGTGCTCTTTGAGGGCGGTTTTGAAGGAGTCAAGAGATTCACATTCACATATCTTAATGGCTGTTGGTAGGTTATTCCACATTTTAGTGGCATAGGAGCTAAATGCATTTAATCTGGGTTGCACATGGTTTGTTGAACTCCCTCTGGTGTTGTGAGTGTGGTTCTTTCATCTTTGTTGACTGGGGTCCCACAGGGCTCTATACTAGGTCAGCTATTATTCCTTTCTACAATGATGAAATACAACATTCGCTGTGAGCTTGTAGATCTGCTATTTTTGCTGAATGTTTTTTGCTGAATTTCCCTGAATTGTTTTCATGTTCTTTTTAGTAGTAGACTAGATCTGCATAATACTCCCCAAAATAACACTGAGATGCAGTTTTGTTCAATGGTGGAAGGCTTTACTGTACGTGAAGAGATTAGAAAGTCAAGCTCTGTTTGAAATTTAGTCAATTTGGTTTTTACTGGCTTTCTTTTTAAGCTTTTCCTATTATATATTTTAAATGCAAAACATTTCTTTTAGTTTGCTTCTTTTTTAATCTGTTTTTAAAGCTGCAATCCATAACTTATTTAGTGAATAAAGCATAATTTTAACTAATAACTTTAGATCCTGTGTTCAGGTGAGACACCTACTGGTTGACAAGAGGTATTGCATAAAACTCTACTTCCCAAATTTGCTCTGTTATAGCTCAACAGTAAACATTTTGGCACTTGTACAGGGTTCTAATCCTGGTTAAGAAAATGAAAGTTATGGGCTGCAACTTTAATGCAAAGCATTTGAGCTGCATGCATGATTTGTAACAAAGGTGCCAGAAAAATCTTATCTTATCATTATTATTATTATAGGTCTGAGACAGGCTCCATACCCTCCTCAAGAGGAACAGAGACTAATAAAACTCGGTGCCGAATATGTGCGTACCAGCCGCGGTGGTCTCATAACATTCCATGGGCCGGGCCAGTTGGTGTGCTACCCCATCCTGAACTTGGCCTGTTTTAAGAAGAGCGTGCGCTGGTACGTGTGTGAACTGGAGAGAACGGTCATACGACTCTGCAGGAAACTCGACATCGAGGCTTCAACGTCCCCACACACCGGCGTCTGGGTCGGAGACAACAAGATATGTGCTATAGGTACTGATGGTTCCTTTAATATACATGTGCTATATGTACTGTCTAACAACGGTTCATTTGATATTAGAGATGCATGATATTGACATTTTGTTCAGATACGTCAGATATGTCTATAATATGGCTTTTTATGTCTTGTCAAATGTCTTGTGTTAATGCCACTCAGGGTGGTTTATAGACTATAGTCTATAGTTTCAAAAACAAACAAATTCTAAAAATCTAAACAAAATTAATACATATTTCCATATATCTCAGAAATGTCAAAAATAGTTGATCTACAATCTCACTACACATAGTGACGGTTTGTTTATACCAACTTCAATCTCACACTTAGTAGGGAACCTTTAGTATTTTACGGTCTGATTACTTAACGGTTTCATCATCATCATGATTTATTCAACCCCCTCCCCTTTCCCCTATTTTCACGCCGTGTCAAGTACCGTGCCAAATCAAATGGATACTACTTTGCATAACGACAGGACAGCTTTAACTGTTTATACCTGAGTGCACGGTAAGCATGCACACTTACAGCTGTAGGCTATGGCTCCAGTAGGCTACTACAAGAATAATGCCTCCTCCAGAACAGATTCATTCGTCCAAAGCAAACTTTTTGTTTTGCTAGTGTGCTGTAAAGATGTTTGTTTGACTATTTTAAGTCTACTTTTGTCTAAAACTCTCCTACACTATTTAACAATAGGCTTAGGCTATATCAGCTGCATGTTCTGTGTGTTCTGCGATGCGCACATGCACGCACATACACGCGCCTGCACATGCGTGCACGTGGCGTCATTAAAACGCTGTGGTACCAGTAAAAAAAAACACCATGACACCACTGGTCAGAGCACAGGCGTAAACGGCAGTTCTGCATACGTCACAGTCTATGACTTGGCAACCTGAACTGGGTAAAGAAATGTGATCAATGGATACAAAAATGTGAGCTTCTGCCTGTATCATTTGTAATATAATAAGATGTGTTGTGTTGTGTTTTGCAGGGATCCATTGTGGGCGGTACATCACATCTCATGGCATAGCTCTGAACTGTAGCACTGACCTGACCTGGTTCCAGCACATTGTGCCATGTGGGATCCAGGGCAAAGGAGTTACGTCTCTCAGCGCTGAGCTGGGAAGGACCGTGACTCCTGCTGAGGGCACCCCTTACCTGCTGGAGGCCTTCGGAGAACAATTTGACTGTGAGATACTGGAGCAAGAAAAGGAACACTATAGTGGACAGTAAGTTCACAAAGTTTATTTCCATTTAAAAACTTTACATAGAACATCAACACTACTTTCAAGACTACACTTTCAAGACTACACTAGTGCTATTAAGCTATTCATTGTGCATCTGCTTATTTCTAGACCATTTATGAACAGAGTTGCCCATGCTTTCAAATACATTTTAATATCTCCTCATTTTTTAATAAAGTACCTTGATTTTTATGCAACATTTTTGAGTGCTCGGATCGCCGCCTTTTCTCTAGTATTCCAGTGCCACTGATCTTTGAAGCACCAGTCTACTTTACTTTTAAACTTTTATTGCACCTCCTTCGAGCACCTGGATGATTCTCTCTTTGTCGCTCTACATTTGAATATGATTAATAGTATATACTGGTTAATTAACCTACTAAGACCTGAGGCTAATTCTACATAGCCTCAGGGATACATAACATCTTTTTAACTTACATTTTTTTGACATTTTCCAAGTAGACATTTCAGTAAACAAATCACAAGTAAAGGACAAATAGAAAATTAAATGTAAAAAGTAAAGACAATAATAATAATGAAAAACAACTACAAAAACAAAGAAAGAACAATTGTATTGAGTAGGGCATTATATCATCTGGATACTAATGAATTACCACTTACCAGTACATTTTGTTTTTTTCAAACCCCTGCACACCCCTACTGTAAATATATCCTATGTTGCCCCCTTGTGGTCACTATATGACATGCATACTTGCTGTGTGCAAGCCCAAATTGACCTTGGTCCAGTAAAATGTCCATTTCATCCAGTTCCTTACATATTGCTCTGCCCTTAGCCTAAGAGAGAAGGTCAAGTTTTCGATAGTGTCTATCTCGTTGACTACTGTAATACAATCTTCCTTGGTAGGTGTTGTTACCATTTCCGAGTGATGGCTTTCTTACAAGCTACCAATCTGATTTTATACAAATATAAATCATGGCTCGCCAGTTTTCCGACTCGCCCCAGCGAAAATTCGTCATCGTTATGCTAACATGCTGTCTTCATCAGTGTAGTATGTCAAACCCACAGATGTTATAGTTAATTTCCAAAGTCAACAAATTATTTCGTGCAATTAAATGGTCAGCTAGATAATGATGAAAAGGTGAGTATGTGAATTCCAATGATGGTACCAATGATATTACAGGATATTGTTTACTAATGAATTACATTGTTTCGATACTTTGACGTTTAAACTTTAGCATTCCTACTTCATCTAGTGTAAACTCTAAACAACTACCCTCTCTCTCTCTCAATTCAATGCAATTTAAATGAAGGTGAAGTTGACCTAAAATGCACTAAACCGTGGCGAGTCGGAAAACTGGCGAGTTCTTCGGATACCCCCCATAATACTGGGCCCTGTTTCAACCAGGCTATAACCAACCAGGCTGGTTCCAGACGAATCTGGTTGGCTCGTCACCATTTCAGCCGTTATGTCCTCCCACAATTGAGAGGGGACAGACTAGGGGCAATATGCATTGCAATATGGCAGATGAAGGCTGGCTATGCGTGCCTAGATTCTACAAATGCCTTCTAAATTAGTTCAGAACTTCTCACACTTTCAAGATTTTTCAAAAATAGATGTACAAGCTTGCAGTGTGACACAAAGTGATACGCTGTGAGCTTGTATATCTGCTATTTATTGAATAGCCAATGCAAAAATCTAAAATGACACAGATGCATTCCCGGTTTTAATGGGTTAATGTAGCCATTTTCAGCTTTTAAAACGTTAATTCTTCACATGTATAAACATGAAAATAACCTGTGTTACAGGTAGATGCGGACTAGATGTGGACTAAACAACACCAACTCCAGCCTCCCCATCTTGCATTAGCGTCTGGAGCTCTGCAGTGTTGCAGTCATGTCGCACCTCCTTTCCCTCCTAGGGGTGCCTTTGGCTGCATCCCACAGTGTCAGATCTCTCGCCACCAGTTCTAGGTGCCTGACACAGTAGCGAGCCTCATCCTTCTGACCTTGTCCGTGACCTGTCGTGAAGGAGGCCTCCTTGTTCGGAGAGATGGGACACTGGACAGACTGGTTCTGGATTGTGGTTGATACCGTTATTGCATTTATTTGCTCACAGTTGTCTCTGCTGCTGGCAATGGCTCTGGTTATTCCACTTTCCCAATAGCAAGAAAAACACTATTATACACCATAACAAACATTGGTATAACAAACAAAAGTCGAGCACTGTACTGCAGTTGCAATGGTTCTGTCCTGTGTGAGTCAATGCCATTACTTTTGTGCATGTTGAATATTCTTCTAAAGTACCAAAGAAGCCACAACCATCACATTTTACAATGACATGCTGTTGGTAGTGGCACCAATGTTCATGTTGGTACAACCCAGCTTTTCAGTCAGAGTTGTCTCTCTCATAGTTGTGTCTCTCTCTCTCTCTCTCTCTCTCTCTCTGGCATGCACAGACTATGTTGTTTCAGCATTGACATTGCAATGTACACATGTTCAGTAGTGATATAGCAATGTAGCTAAGGCAAAACTGGGCCAGTCATCATTCTTGATCGAAAATGATCAAAAACTTCTTGATCGAAAATGAACCAAGAAAAGTCAATAACCAAGAAAACTGAATTTCCAGTCAGGATTCAGGAATAAAACCAGTGGTGACGAATTGTGACAAGGTTTTGAACATTGTGTTTAAATTCCGAACAGCCTGTCTTTTCCAGTCTCGCTATGGTGTCTCTGTAAGAGAGTGAGTCAAACAAACAGCCTACCTCTGAATGTGTCACAATTCACAAGTTGACAAGGAAGTGGTCAGTGTGTTTTTAGTTTGACAAAAACAGGATGTGAACTTTGTGATCTAATTTAAGTTTTTGCTGCCAAACAGATTTATTGATGTACTGTATGATTGAAAGCACACTTTTCAATCTTAGTTTTTTCCTCTTTGTATATCATATGAACAAAGACATTAGCCTATCTCATCCATTTATATTGGGTGAGGGGCTGATGAAAAAGACAGTTAATGTTTATTTATTCAATTAAAGTGTGATCAAGACAAATACTGCTTTCTCGTCTGTTGTAGACGTTATGTTATCAGCCTTAACCCATATGCCGGCCTTTGATTGGACAACGGCGAATGCCTGGTTGATAATGTTTATGTATAATGTACATGCAGCATAACGTGTACTGATATGTATGCAGGTTATGAACGAATATATAAATTTACTATTTAGAACAATTTAGGCATTTATCAGAAACACACCTAAAGCGTACACAATTGGGGCATTTTAATTTTAAATGTCTAAGAACCACTGACCGCTTTAATGTACACTTCAGTGGAGCATCACTTATTATTATTACATTTAAATATAAAATATTTTAAAACTGTAAACTCAGTTACACAGCTTTGACCAGTGATGATGGAAACCATCAGCAGACTAGTTTTTTGTTTGCATTAAATTCAAGCCTGAATAATGACAGCTGACATTTAGACTAGAGAACTCCCATACTGTGTTTATTCTGTTAAATGTATCGATTCTTTCTAGAAAGCTCCCTGATAAAGCAGAATAAAAAACGTTTTTGTGTTTACATTTTTTTTAAAGCCCTATTAAACAACGCTCCCTAGTGGTACGTTCGGGCTATTGGATGTGATATATTATTATAGCGTCACGTCAACAATTAAGAAAAAACACAGAATTTCCGGTCTTGGTTTAAAATAATAAAACCCATTTCGACAAAGTGTGTGTCATGTTGTTAAGGAAAACGCGACACTGCATGTAGCTGTCTTATGTTTTATTGTGGCCCGTATTAAAACGCCAGGTTGAAAATGGTCACAGAAAAAAAATAGAAATAACAAATTAAACTCTTATTCTGAAGGTAGAAATCGCACCCATCCAGTTCCGTAGCGTCGTGTCACTTTTAGTGTAACTTGACGCATCTCGTGCATCAGTACTAGTGTTGCTGGTTAGAGCTTTTAACAACTAAAACTAACTCAACTAATTAACTAACCAACTAATCCACGTTACAGCTCTGACGTTGAACTGTATAAAACCGGATTAAAACAGTGAATGTATTCGCTAGTCTGTCTAGGCCACGGGTAGCAGGTCTAGTTGTAACGTCGCAGCTGGTTTGACACCGTAACCAGGCTCGGTTGTGTAACGGTTATTCGTAATTTCGTAGGGATGTAGGCGCTGTACTGGTGGTAGCACATTTAACTAACCCGTTTAACCAGATAGCCAGTTAACCAGCGGTAGGTTATGTGTGTTTAGGCTTGCCAGGCTGCAGACAGACAGAGACACAGAGAGACATGGGGGGCAGAGGTACCAACGGGCTGAAGAACGGGGACCTGAACGCCAACGACCAGCTAACCGGCGAACCGCAGCTAGACAGGAGCGTGCAGCAGTGGCTGACATGGGACAAGGTGAGGAGTATCTGTCTCTACACTCTACAGTATGGAGGACCATGCAATATAGTTGTTATCTGATCTGCAGCAGTGCAGCATCATTCATTAATCATTTATCATTGTACTGTCTGGCATGCAGGTACTAGGCATATTGATTGATTGAAATATGTATTAACAGTTTGCAGAATTACAGTACATTTCAAGCACAAACTTTTTGAAGGGCTAGTGAATCATGGTGTGTGTGATATGACATGTTCAGTACCTCCCCAGTGCCTCCCCCAGTGCCACCCCAGTGTCTGCCCAGTGCCTCCCCAGTGTCCGCCAAGTGCCTCCCCAGTGTCCGCCCAGTGGCTCCCCAGTACCTCCCCAGTGTCCCCCTGCGTGCCTCCCCAGTGTCCCCCTGAGTGTCTGCCCAGTGCCTCCCCAGTGTGTCCCCAGTGTCCCCCTGAGTGTCTCCCCAGTGTCCCCCTGAGTGTCTCCCCAGTGTCCCCCTGATTGCCTCAGCCTCCCCAATGTCTCCCCAGTGCTTCCCCAGTGGCTGCAGTTTCTCCCCAGTGCCTCCCCAGTGTCTCCCTAGTGCCTCCCCAGTGCCTCCCCAGTGTCTCCCCAGTGACTCCCCAGTGCCCCCCCAGTGTCCCCCTGAGTGCATCCCCAGTGCCTCCCCAGTGTCTCCCCAGTGTCCCCCCAGTGCCTCCCCAGTGTTCCCCTGAGTGCCTCCCCAGTGTCTCCCCAGTGCCTCCCCAGTGTCTTCCCAGTGCCTTCCCAGTGTCTCCCCAGTGTCCCCCGAGTGCCTCCCCAGTGTTCCCCTGAGTGTCTCCCCAGTGCCTCCCCAGTGTCCCCCTGAGTGCCTCCCCAGTGTCCCCCCAGTGCCTCTCCAGTGCCTCCCCAGTGTCCCCCCAGTGCCTCTCCAGTGCCTCCCCAGTGTCCCCCCAGTGCCTCCCCAGTGCCTTCCCAGTGTCTCCCCGGTGCCTCCCCGGTGTCTCCCCAGTGTGCCTCCCCAGTGCCTCCCCAGTGTCTTCCCAGTGTCCTCCCAGTGCCTGCCCAGTGTCCCCCAGTGGCTCCCCAGTGTCTCCAATAGCAATACAAGAGCAATAATACAAATTAATCTTAATTTATTAATCTAATTAATTCATTAATTAATCAAAAATGACGGCGTGCGCCCAAAGGCCAAATTGACCCAAAAGTATTTCCTTGATTACGGTAATGAAAGTATTCCAAGTTGGCCTCGCAGAGCGCAACGATCCGCCTCGGGAAACAAGGAAGTGAGTGTTGATCAAATGGAATACATTTTTGGGTACTGTATCGTCTATTTCTCGCTTCAAATGTTTTCAAAAACATTCTTGAAAGCAATGTTTAGTTAAATGACATTGTGTGTTTGTTTACATGGCTGTCATGTTGGGTACAGTATAAAATCCAAGCAGCGCAGCAGTTGCTTTTAGCATTTGATTAGACAATAGACAGCGGTCCGTTATAGAGCGGAGCGGCCTGTTATCAAGAAATAACACAGTCTGAGTTCAGTGATTGACCAATCGGAATCAAACATTCAACCAAGCCGTGTAATAAACAAAAATAGCAGATCTAACAACGTGTTGTCAACTTGGTCAGGTGTAGATAGAAAAAATGCAGTCTCAACTCAAGTACAGAGCGAACTCTGGTCCAGTTTACTAAGTTTGGGAGCTTGAAGTCGTGAAGAACAGATTAGATGCGTTCTAAGTAATAAAAAAATATTATCGTGTTTATAGTCTGATAAACCACCCTGATCGAATTCACATTATCATGTGTCTTCTGCAGACCAATCTGTGCCCCAAGTGCTATAGGTGGGCGTTTTGCAGGAACAAAAACTGAGCCAATCAGCGTCTGTCAATCACAGGGCCCTGAGTGCAGATGCTGATTGGCACTTTCACTTTTTGGTTTCTGCAAAACGCCCACCCAGCGCTCCAGACCTGTCTGCAGAAGAAACATGAATTCACGCGACCGGGATGGTTTATCAGGCTAATCCTGTGCCAGACATTTTCAATACATTTCAATTAATTCATTACTTCTCTAGTTTTGTTTTTACTTAAGTAACGGTGTAGATTAACCATCACTCATTTAGCTGGGGACCCCCTGGCACCACTCGAGGACCCCTGGTGGTCCGCAGGCGTCACGTTGAGAACTGCTGCTGTAGGTTGGGTGTCTCCCTCCCAGGCTGTTCCCCAGTGAGCTGGTTCTCCTGTCTGGCCCCGCTGACCTATAATGGCAGGCTTTCTGTGTAATTAAATCCACACTTGTTGGCTGTCTGCATAGAGATTACACCTGATTTAATACATAGCTAGCTCAAGCCCTCAGAAGGGCTGGCCAACGTTGAAGCACTCTGCCCTACTGGTCAGAGCTGGGAGTGCAGCCCGTGGACTTACAGTAGCATGAGGAAACCCTGTGCAGCTGGGGTTTAACATTGAGACTTTCCGCATTTTGGACACCAAATTTTGTAGTAGACCGTTCTTCCGGGTGCTTCAAATCGCCACTGAGCAACTTCCATGGAAATGAATAACGGGGTGGAGCAGTCCGCCCTCTATCCTTTATAACTCTTTGAGCTGGCTGCACACTGGTGTCTACCGCACAGGAAATGGCAGATCAACCAGCTCACAGCGTGTTGGGCTGTGAGCCTGTGACATGTTGTGAACTTGTAAATCTGCTATTTTCGGTTGGAGACAACCCATTAAAACCAGTAAAGTCTGTGTAATATTAGATTTTAGCTATATATATATATATATATATATATATATATATATATATATATATGTATGTATAGATATAGAAAACGTTTTTGAGGGGGCATGCATAGGCATAGGCATGCATGGCTTTCTGAAATTACGTCATAGGCCAGCCAAGTCTATGGACTTTTAATGTTTGTTGAGTCTAATTATAAATTTCCCATCCCAGCTAAATAAGAGAGGGGAGTTGCAACACTCAGTTCACACAGGTGTGATTTTTTAATCTTAAAAGTGTTTGTGCCCCTGGCACAAACCATTTTCAGATGGGGGTCCATGGCCAAATACAAATTATTTTTGGGAATCCATGAAACAAAAGTTTGAGAACTACTGATTTAGAAGGCACGTGTAGAAGAATCGCTCTCAGGTCTTAAGGTTATAAGGCTTAAAGGCACCTGCATGCTCCAATTTTAGCCAGCCATCATTAAGCAATATTGCAATTATACAACAGTTACCCTTAAAACTAAGAAAATCGCTGAATAAACATTTTTTTAAATGACAGATGTAGTCACTACGACCACAGAAATTTGCTAGCCTAGCCACAGAGTTTGCTGCGCTCTGGGAGAACAGAGCAGCTGAATTCTTTGTTTTGATTAGGTGTGGAGTGGTGCTCGTTTGAACCACGGCTAGAAGGCTGTTTGTATAATTAGTAGTAATCCATGGGTGGGTGGATTACGGTACTAAGATTGGAGTATGTGACCTTCTGACTACCAGATGGCCTCTTTATACATTAAGCTACAAGGTGCCCCTTAAACATGATATAAATAATGATGCAAGTCAAAGAGTTCAAACTAGCCAAGCACCTTTGGTCATCGTGAGTTAGTGATGACAGAGCAGGCAACTATCTCCATGATCTACCCTAGTTCCCTTGAGTAAGGCACCGAGGCTTTACATTTTAGACAAGTTAAGACAACATGACATTCTTTCAGACAATAGGCTATGCATTAGACACAACATCCATTCAGACAGTAGAATATATATGAGCACCAACATCTATCCATTTAAATAAACTTAGAATATATTATGGTTAGAGGTGTCCACCCTAAGAATGGGAGGTCTGCGTTTAATAATAATCCCCAGCCGAGTCATACCAAAGACTATAAAAATGGTACCCATACTGTACATGGTTGCCATTGGGGTAAGTCACTGTGACATACTGTACTTGTGTCACGTCCAGGGGGTGTACTTGTCTTGGACATCATGTTTGTGACATACTAGTGTCATGTCTACCAGGGTGTACTACATCAAGATGTCTCACAGCTGGAGACATCTTGGAATGTTGGAAAGTTGGAAACAGGAGATAATGTAGGCTATGGATATACCTATGGCCCATAGGCTATAGGCCACATAGTTTGGGAACCATTTTTCCCCAGGGCTATCTACTTATTATATTGAAGAGAGTGGTCTATTTAGGAAGACACTGTGTATCTGACATGCCGTCTGATGGCAGCAACTTACTTAGCAGGTCGCTTAAATGTCATGTCTTTCTGACCTCCACTCTAAATGTCACCCTCTCCTTTAACGCACACTATACCATCTTGTACAATAATATTCGTAAGAAACTTTATTTATATAACTTTTCATATGTATAACATAGTTGGTGCTGTGCAATTATATTTAGTCTGTTGAGCTAAAAAAAACAATAATACAGTGGTAGGCATAAATGGAGCATCTTATTTTATTTACTTACTGCTACAGGATTCAAGTCCATAAATATATTTATGATAAATTATTTATTTTAGACCAATGCACTGTGGAAGGAATGATACAGTGCCAGACCTCTAAATAAAGGCCTGGCCAACAGCTGGATCAGTGTCCCAGCAGGCTGCTACTGGAGGAGACTGGTCTGGACCAGTGCATAACGTCAGATGGTCATTGGCATCCAGAGTCCAGACACACAGCAATGCCCAAATGCCAGATGCAGGCAAAAAAATCACAGCCGTGTGAACCGAGTGGTGCAACTCCCCCCCCCCCTCTCTCCCCCCCCCCCCTCCTCTCTCTCTCTCTCTCTCTCTCTCTCTCTCTCTCTCATTAGCAGGCAACAGTGTAGCACTGTCTCTCTCTCTCTCTCTCTCTCTCTCTGTTTTTGGCACAACAGCGCCCCTACTGGTACTCATAGTCATATACTGGTGCTCATTAACGTCACACGGACACATACTGTAGGTGAACCAACACATAGGTGGGTGAACACAGACATTGCTGTTCCTTGGAGTGGTTGCACCACTCAAAAACAGTGTGAAAGGAGCCCCCCCCACCCCCACACACACACACACACACACACTAGTGCTATCATAGGCACTGTTCCTGCTGGGTGCCTTCTCACTGGCGCACTGTTGAGAAATTACGAGCACCTTACATCACATTAATTTGATAGCCCACCCACTGACAGATAGATAGATGGCCGCACCAACTCGAGGGAGTGGAGAGGAACAGTCAACGAGAGACATAGACGGGGCATGAGAGAGCCTACTATACTTTTTAATTAATAGCGTTTGGGTGCCAAAGTGGCCAGTGATGTGTGTACCAGCCAGGATGGACTGATAGACTGACATGTATGACAAGGACTGTCTGTAAGGAGCTGCTGTCGGTTAAAAGAAAATATGAAATAGAATATATATATTTAAAATAAAAATCACACAGCCAGCCGCCCGCAAAAGAATACTCTTTACCCTTAAAATATAGCACTCTATAGTGTATACTACTATACTCATAGTTTCATTGTACAGATATTCTACTGTTGGACAGACTAGACCTGTACGTGCCCGTCGTGGCCACCGGCCAACTTGGGAACCTAATGATATACGTTGTCATAGCACCCGTTTTAACTGTCAGACGGTGTCCCACATGGAGTCTATGTGCCTGTGTGTGAAGACTGCAAACTGAAAAGTTTACTTGGCAATCAATTCGGCCCCGATCGACTCGATACCTGGCACTGCACTCCCTGTGGGGGTGTGGAACGCGTGTGTCGAATGTGACGTCGGTGGGGCAAATGGTTGCAGAGACGTGCCGCATTTATTGTAGGATGTTCGGTTCTTGGCTTGCTTGCTTATGATCCTTGATTGTCTATTTCTGTGTATTTTATGTAATTACCATGTGGTGTTCTTGCTTACTGTAAATCACTCTGGATTAGGAGCGTCTGCTAAGTGCCTACATTGTAAATTGAATAAGCTTACAGCATTTTTGTGTATTTGTATTTTTATATAGACACTCATCCAACGTGGTGTGCACTGTAAATGGCTGATTCACCGCTCTCAAAGAGCATTTACAAGTGGCTGCAATTCGAAACTGGCCCCAGTAAAGAGTCAAAGATCTTCAAGCAGATCTTCAAGCTCTCAATGCAGCTATTTCTGACTATTTTATAATGGGGCTTACGTGTTTACATGTGTTTACACGTTAGATGTTCTCAAAAATAAGCTTTACTCAAGTTTTTTCCCCCCATAATTGATTAGACAATGTTGCACTTTTTGACAGAATATTGGTCAATAATATTGTCCGATAATCGACATCGAGATCAGCATCGGACTCAAAGTTCTGGCATCGGTCAGGCTCTAATGTTTTCATTAAATGTTCTCTCTGTCTGTCCGTCGTCCTCAGAACCTGCTGACCCGAGGCCAGGTGGAGGTTCTGGTGGAGCAGGGCAGGTGGGAGGAACTAAAGAAGAGGCTGGGGTCTAGGCTGGGTTTCGGTACGGCAGGACTGCGTGCTGCCATGGGAGCTGGCTTCTCCCGCATCAACGACCTCACTATCATACAGTCCACACAGGTCAGTACGCTATGGGAGCTGGCTTCTCCCGCACCAACGACCTCACTATCATACAGTCCACACAGGTCAGTACGATGCACTAGAGCCCCAACTATCAGGGCTTAACCCGGGTCAAGCCGAGAAATGTCAAATTATATTGTGGTCCAATGTCACAGACATGTTTTTGGACTGCACTGCAGTCACAAAACTGACTGCACTGCACGTACACACACAACACACACACACACACACACACACACACACACACACACACACACACGTAAACCAATCTTTTACTACATTACAAATATTGTATTATTATTGTTATTATTATATTGTCTCCACCAAGCCGAAGGCATAGGGAGAGAGTATGTTTTTCACTCCGTCTGTGTGTGCAATTTACGTGAAATGTTTCACAGACTTTCCTACTAGGCTGAGGAATATATCCCACCCTTTTCACTTTGGCCTGTTATAGCGCCACCAACAGGTGGATTTTTGCTAAACACATTTTTGGAACAAAATGCCTCAAATCATCCAATTGCCATCCAAGGCGTAAGAAGAAATGGCACCCTTTTCACATTGGCCTATTATAACGCCACCAGGAGGCCACAACCTGACCTGCCCTGGTGGAGACCTGTCTCCAGAGGGGCACTTTATCTAGGATTATTATTATTATTATTATTATTATTATTATTATTATTATTATCTTGTATTGTTGTGTTAGTACAGTCTCTGTGGAACATGTGCCTCCAACATGTCGCTGCTTGTACCTGTATGAGTAAGTGTCAAATAAACCCTTCTTGATTGTTGATACTAACCAGAAAACCATAAACAAAAAACCTAATATCCTATTTACTACCCCACTCTTTCCTAATCTATACAAAGACTGTCACCGTCGTAGCACCTGATGTCCTAAACAAACAATTATCTAACATGGAAATACAAATAAGGAACATATACTGTATGTGCACCTTAGATTCAAGGAACCAATCGCTGGACGGTTTTAAAAAGTCACTATAACATTACTCAATGTCTGTCTCTCTAGTTGTGTCTGTCAGATCTTATCGTCTAGTTGTCTGTCAGATCTTATCGTCTAGTTGTGTCTGTCTGATCTTATGGTCTAGTTTTGTCGGTAGATGTGACTTATCTTCTGAGGTCTCCTGCCCGTCCAATCAATGAGAGTGAGGTGGGTTCAAGCAAGCGGAGTAGACCAGGCTGTGGGGTGACATTCAAATAACTACCGAAACCCAATTCTGCCAACTGGCTCGGTGGCGTGCCAGGATCAGTATCGGATACCACTCTCAACACATTAGCCATAGTTTATGTGAGGTTACGGTTAGGTTTAGGCATAATTTCACAGCATTGTGACAGCCCAGAGGGCCTCCCTTCCTGAATGCCGGATGGCACCATTCCCACCCTCAATTCCGGGGAGAGGGGAGCGGTCCCCAGACCTCCTGGGCCTTCGACACTATAATTCACACTTTTTTCCCTCCGGGGCATGTGCCGTTTGCCTGGGGAGCGGCTACTAAAAACGATTGGCAGAAAGGCACAAAGTGACTACTCTCACTGATTGAACGTGCAGGAGAACCAATGAAATGAAATGGCTTTTGTCAGTCAGATCTTATCCGTCAGCTATGTCTGTCTGTGTGTTCAGGGGATGTACAGATACCTGTCCAAGTACTTCCCAGACTTGTCCAGCAGAGGAGTGGTTGTGGGATACGACACCAGAGCACAGGAGCAGAGTGGCTGCACCAGCCTCAGGTACCTACAGTACAAATAATAATAATCATTTAGTATAACAGTTAATTAAACATTCAATGGTGTCTACTGCAGAGTCTAGGGGTTTGAATCCACCACGGTGCATCCGGCTTAGTTTTTATTTTTTTATTCGCACAATAAAAACAAAAGGTAAAAGACAAAAGACAGAAATAAGCACAGTTGAAAGGAAACCCATGTAGGACTTATACAAGTTTGTAAGTTAAACATAGTAATAGAATGTGTGGGTGCATGTGTGTGTGTGAGTGTGTGTCTGCACATGTGTGTATGCAGAAGTAAGGCTTCATTATATGGTAGAAGCAAGTGGAGAGGCTAGATTCATCATGCTGGCCCTCAATCTATGTTACTGTTACTAAGTTACTGAATGAAGATGAGTTGGCAATAAGTGTGTGTGTATTCCAGAGTAAAGAACCTCTGTCTTTAATGGAGAACTGGCTATGTCTTTTATTATAATCATGAACATGAGAGTTTGTCTTAAAATATACCTTTGAAATGTGTAGGAAGCATATTTGAAAGGTAAGGTTGTTGAGCGTCTATATGAACGAATGTTCGGGGGATATTTGTCACTACACATACTCCTATGGGCTGGGGCGGCACTTGTCAGCAGGGAGTTTTGGGCCAGAGGAGTAGGACGGAGGTACCAAGACCCCCCGATGTGGGCTCCTGACTGGTAGGCGAGTCAGTAGGACGGAGGTACCAAGGCCCCCCCGATGTGGGCTCCTGACTGGTAGTCAAGTCAGTAGGATGCAACATCAGTGATAATACACATAACGACAATTAATATGATGTTTATAAAACATTGTTTACATGAACCAATACATTAATAAAATACAGCTGTATCTGTAATCACTAATTACCAGTATCACGATGCTCCAAATCTGCGATTTAATTTATTTGATGTTCGATAAGAATCTATGTAGATCAATCACACTTTAAAAAGAAAACATTGACAGTTCTAATTAATGTGGCTTTTGCAGGTTAGGAACCTCAAGTACCTTCTGCCATGTAGTCGCTCTTCTATTGCGTAACTGCACTATTCACATCAAACAGGTGCCGTTCACTCTCTCTTGACATTTGATTGTTGAGGTTATGGATTTAATTTGATTTAATGACTTGATTTCTTTCCCGATTTCAATCAATTGTTGTGACACCCCTAAACGTAGCCAATGGCATTTCGAATGACTGAAAGGATTAATTGGGGATGAATTGTTTTTTTGGATTATAGTTCTCATTCGCCACGACTGATTTCAGTCACTCCTTTCACACCTGGCGATACAGACATTTTCAGTCGTGCGATTTTATTTTGCTTTAATCCATGCATTTTGAATGAATGACATGGTTAATTCCACAAGCAATGAGTACATTGGGGATGAATGGTTTGTTTGTAAATGTTAGCGTTATTAGAATTCTGCATGTACATGGAAACCAGTGCGGTCAGCTAACGGTGCAGTTGTGTTTCTTGTTCAGACTGGCCCGACTGACTGCTGCCGTGATGCTCAGTAAAGACATTCCTGTCTACCTGTTCTCCAAATACGTCCCCACGCCATTTGTGGTGAGTAAGAACCGATCAAAAGTATATCTGCTCATGTGTGCTTGTGTCTAGCCTTACAGGCCTTACAGGCGTATGCAACTATGCATAGGCTAAACCTGTAACATAGCACTCAGTACGCAGTGTATACCTCGCAGTTAACTATGGAATCGCGCATTTCCTGTGTGTTGGTCAAACCCCAGGTGAGAGAGCATGTGACATCACGTGACATCGTCAAGGATGGAGCATGTGACGTGACATCACGTGACATCATCAGGGATGGAGCATGTGACATCACGTGACATCCCTGATGTCATCATATTAAGCCCATTATATGGAGATCCCTGATGTCATCAATATTGGCCAGCAACTCTACATCTGACCTCACCTCAAACCTCATATTACCTCGAATTACGAGCTGATCCAGTGCACTACCTGCCTGCCTGTGCTTGTAATGAATTGCATTTTTATAGCGCTTTTCCAAGTGCTCAAAGCGCTTTACAACCCTTGATGCTGAGTGTCAAGCAGGGAGGCACTGGGTCCCATTATTTAGAGTCTTTGGTATGACCCGGCCGGGGATCGAACCCCGACCTCCCAGTCTCAGGGCGGACACTCTAACCACAAGGTCACTGAACTTGTGTGCAGAACATCATTACAAAGTGTATTTGTGTTTTCTAGCCGTACGCCGTTAAGAAGTTTGGTGCAGCTGCAGGGGTCATGGTGACGGCATCACACAACCGCAAAGAGGACAACGGATACAAGGTGCACTACAGACAACACTGTTTAAAGTTGCAGTCCATAACTTTTTAGGTTACTGGTTCACATGGATATGTTGGCATTAAAATACACTTTACAATGCTTACAATGCCTCACAGTGTGAGGCGTTGTGAGCTTGTAGATCACAATATTTATCTGTCGAACAAAGTCAAATTTAATGTAATGCCTAAAATTCCAAGCGCTTGTCAGGGTGGGGGTTCCCCAGTTCAAATATGATTACTTTGGGAGGGTCGTGAACTAGTTGAATTAAATGACCCATAATGTCTTGGTTCCCCGTGCAGGTGTACTGGTGTAACGGTGCTCAGATCTCCAGCCCTCACGACAAGGAGATCCTCAGGTGCATTGACGAGAGCCTGGAGCCGTGGAGCGACTCCTGCTGGACGGAGGAGCTGGCTGATACCTCCTCTCTGTGCACAGACCCCCTGGAGGAGGTCACCAGCTCCTACATGGAGGACCTCAAGACGCTCTGCTTTCACAGGTGGTGAACACCAGCACGTCATTGATTTCTCTATCAAACTTTACTCCATCAGTGATTTTACTAAGATGCAGCAGCATGCTCATTAATTATTCAGTCCATCAATCGATGCAATTTGAGAGTGTGGACTTTCTGTTGCCAACAACACTGCAGAGCTTAACCCAGTTTGGGCGGGACCCCTTTTGGTGTTAGCATTATGTTATGCTTTAGCTATTGAAAAATAGCAGATCTACAAGCTCATACGAGCTTGTAGGTCTGCTATTTTTGAAAAATAGAAGAACGACTGACATAGAAACATAGCTTTTTCAGAAAACTGTCAGGATGTAGAAGACATTTTTAGAATCTGATCTCAGGTCAAATGGGTTAAGACCATTGTGCTAGATAGGAGGGTGTAGAGGCTAGAGGGGCAGCGATTCAGGAGTCCCGAGTTGGAGTCAGTCAGTCCGTTTGTCTCCTTTGTGTCATACAGCGACCTGAACAGCAAATCTCCTCTGAGATTTGTCCATTCGTCTTTCCATGGTGTTGGTCACCCGTACGTTCAGCAGGCGTTCCGTGCGTTTGGATTTCCTCCTCCCATCGCTGTGCCTGAACAGAGAGACCCAGACCCCCACTTCTCTTCTGTCAGCTGTCCCAACCCAGAGGAAGGAGAGTCTGTTCTGGTAATTACTACTACTGCTACTTCTTTTCCTCTTTACTTTATCTACCCAGGTTTTTTTTTCTAAGAACGCCCTGCTTCACATTCAGACAGACAGACAGACACACACACACACACACACACACACACACACACACACACTAAAACCTCGCTCCTCTAACCTTCAGTATTGCTTAAGATTAGTAAACTCCTCTGTGTGCACCAGAAAGAAGAAGCCTGGTAGCCAAATCTGGTTTTGCAGGACTTCCGCATTTGGGATGCTACTGCGCGAAACGATAGTGTGTAGTAGAGTAGACGTACTTCTGGGTTTCTTTGAAATGAATACCGGTAGTTGGGGCCGGGATCATCTGCTCTCTATATATAAATTAGGACAGGTAGGTGTTTATATTATGAAAATGGGTGTGACAGACATACTGCTGATTCTAGATCAGTTTCTCTGAATGTATTGCCAGGCAGGTGGTTACGTTCTGACATTGTGTTGTATATTTCAGGAACTCTCTCTTCGGCTGGCAGAGAGAGAGAACGCCAGGGTAGTCTTGGCAACGGATCCCGATGCAGACCGCCTGGCTGTCGCGGAACAATCTAACGGGTAACGGCTGTCATTGCTCAAAGGCACACCGGTCCTCTGTAGCTCAGTAACACTCCCTGGGGTTATGTGTTCCATTCCCTGCCCTGTCTACCTCAGTGTCTAGTGAAAGGCACTAAATGCACCAGGGTTAGCCTCACAAATTGTTTTATACAGCAGTGTTTTGCAATCATTTTGTACCCAAGGCACACAGATGGGCATTCATGGCTATAATGGCATCCACAAAATAGGGATGCTAGGTTGAATGTGTTTACAATGTATTTTAGGGTCTAGCTAGCATTTGGCACTGTATTGGGAAATGGCTGGATGATATAGTAAAATATTATTCATAATGCCCAAAAATAATCACAAGAATCCATATACTGTACAATGAGTTTCACTTAAAATAATCATGTTCAGATGTAACAGTTAGAATATAATTGATTTTATTGATACATGAAGAAAATACGATCTGAAATTGCTCTGAGAATTCAATTTCAGAGAGTGCTTTAGCTATTTTTCAATAGCTAAAGCATAACATAATGCTTAAAACACCACAAGGACTAGAGAGCACCTGGGGAGCGCTCCACAAGGACTAGAGAGCACCTGGGGAGCGCTCCACAAGGACTAGAGAGCACCTGGGGAGCGCTCCACAAGGACTAGAGAGCACCTGGGGAGCGCTCCACAAGGACTAGAGAGCACCTGGGGAGTGCTCCACAAGGACTAGAGAGCACCTGGGGAGTATTTCTGAACGCTCTCCAAATGAAAGCGGCATGTTTCTTTTTAGGTGTGGTTGGAAGGTGTTTACCGGTAACGAGTTAGCGGCTCTACTGGGCTGGTGGATGCTGTTTAACTGGAAAGAGAGACACCCTGACCCCAGCGACTTGCAGGACGTCTACATGATGGCGACGACGGTCTCCTCCAAAATACTACAGGCCTTCGCTCGCATAGAGGGCTTCCACTTTGAGGTACCTACTACCTTGGATGGGATGGTGTACAACAGAGTAAAGTTGGCACAGAACAATGTAGAGTAGTTGTTTCTAGTGCCCGACTGATAAGATACATTTATTGATCCTGTGTGGGAAATTCAGGTGCCAGAGACATTCTAATGTTTCGACTACTGAGCATCATCATGTACACGCCTGGGTACACTTTGACACCAGCATTGGTCAAACCTTTAGATAATAAATATATTTTTTTAAAGTGTGTAAATAACACTATAAAACAATGAAACACACTTTATTGTTCTTATGTTATGAAAACACATCAAGGAAACAAAAGTATTATTATTAATTTTGTCATTTTTTTTTAGTATAATTCTGTATCACTGTAGCCTATATGTGAACACAGAGGAATACATGTTTGCTGTGTTCACACACATTGTAAACTCCAAAATAACAATGCATTGACAGACTAAAATACATGTCTAAAGAATGTTAGCGCACCTGGCTGGGAACGTTTGCATGTTTAATACGCAAAATTGATTTGTACCCTGGGCGTTTAATAGAACCAGGCAACTATTTGCAGCAGGCTATTATTTATTTTTGCACTGCCTTCTCTTCAGCATGTTTTATTTTATTAATATACAGTATATACACTATAAACACACATGCCACAAGGAATACTCTCACTTCTGCTGATTATAGGAAATTAGCCCATTACCTGAGGCCAATTTTTTAAACGCCTTCTGAAAACCTTCAAAAATAATAATTATGTTGCTACATTTTTTGCTACAATTTTGTTTACTTAAAAAAAACAAAATTTGAATACTTTTTCTACCACTGTAGTGTTGAACAAAGTCACTGAATGTGATGAAGTGTGTCAACCATGTTGTCTGTGGACAGGAAACTCTGCCCGGGTTCAAATGGATTGGAAAGAGAATGCATGAGCTGGCCAAGACCGGGAAACACACCATCTTCGCCTTCGAGGAGTCCATTGGTCAGTGACGCAATATTGGAGATTATAAAGTACTGAAGTGAACTTTGACAGAAAAAGACTCACTCACCGTATAAAAAAGAAGGAAAACTCCTTAGACCGAGACTTAAGAAAACATTTCCTTCCTTTTATTTTATCATGCTCATAAAGTGCTCTGTGCTCAAAGTGCAATTAAAAAGCAAACGTTTCGGTGTAGTCTCCTGTAGCCAGACGACTATTCCACAATCCCCGAATGCTATATCGAGTCTGGGACTACATCTGAAATCCGTCAAGCCGTCATCTATTCGTCATTTATGTTCACTAAAATATATCTTGAAATATCTTTACATTGCATTTTCTAACTTCCATTAGTAGCAAGGTATGCTTAAATGACTTTTCGGATAAATTTGCGCTACTGTAAAGATGAAATGGAACTACGGAAGTGGGGAGGAGGCGTCACATCCGCTTTATCACTTGATCATTTTCAGAGCGTCTGTCCTTCAGACTGGAATATAACGGAAACATTTGGAAATCTGTCTGTCTCGAGAGACTAGCTGTAACGTGATGCAATGTGAGCAAATCATCTATGAGTAAATAACCATACTCTGCCAAAAATAACAGATCTACAAGCTCACAACACTTAAGTTGTTAAGCTTGCAGATCACCTATTTTCTGCAAGCATCGGCTTTAAGAAAGCACAGACCTTTTAGTGGATGCTAGCTGCGCTTTTAGATGCTTATTTTGTTTTTCTGTGATTAGTACTTTCATTTAAAACACGGTTTAATGTTTGTGTTGAAGGTCATGACTAGGGTTTGACCTTTCATGTCAACAATCACAAATATATTTTGCATGTTTGTGTGCAGGTTTTCTGTGTGGTGATATAGTTCCTGATAAAGATGGTGTCAGTGCAGCTGTGGTCGTGGCTGAGATGTCGGCCTACCTCCACAAGAACAACCTCAGTCTGTCTCAACAGCTCCACAACATCTACCAAACGTAAGCATGGATAAGTCAAAAGAAAAACGAATCTATAAAATAAGTAATGAACCCTACATCATCTACCAACATAAAAACATCATCATACTGTATTCTACTGGCATCCCTACCAACCTGCAGTAAAGCAGGTTGATTTCTTCTTTGTTTTATTTAAATATAATGTAACAACTATCTGAGTGCAAGTAGGTATAACAATTGACAAACATTGCAGTAAACTAAGTAGCCTATTTTCTCTGAAATGCTTCGTTCAGTGATACTACTGTACATGGTCTTTGACTGTCAGTTTGCTGAGACAATATTAAAGAGCCTCTAGGTCCCTTGGCAAACATATTCTGGCAGAGCAATTGTTTCTTGAACATAATACAGTTGTATGTGTATTCAATGCTGTCAATGATGTAGGTGGCTTTATTTACTGACATTCAGCAAAACTAACAAAACTGTGGCAACATACTGTATGTACACAATAGCCACGTCATGACAAAAACAGAAATACTTTGTATTTATACTTTGTCATGGCTGGACAGATAAGACTATTTTTGAAATGAAGACGTTACTGGAAATACACTTTAATAAAGTTTAACACTTGGTGTGTTTTCATGTTTTCAGGTATGGTTACCATATCTCCAGGACGTCATACGTGGTATGCCATGACCCTACCAAAGTGGAGGCCATCTTCAGTCGCATCCGTAACTACAATGAGCAGGGCTCGTATCCCCAGAGCTGCGGTGGCTACAGCATCAGCCATGTCCGAGACGTTACCACTGGATATGACAGCAGCCAACCAGACCAGCGTTCGGTAAGCCATGGTGAAAACATCCAAGCCTCTCGCTTTCAATCAGGATCAGTTTTGGTTTAGGTGTAAAGCAGTGGATGGAATCCTTTTTTTGAAGTGCGCTAGCCCCTCCTATATACAACTTTTTGTCCTTAACTCGTGTCGTCACATTTGCCATTGACAATGAAAGGAGAATGTGTGTCTGAACAAATCAGCCTTTTGTGGCAACACAAACATTAAATTCTATTGACAATGAATGGAGACTTTACGTCACATGTGGACGAGCAAATATATATATCTCACATAAATTCAGTTGTCATCTTACATGATCATGGTGAAAAGATGAGTTTTTTCATGGTTAAAAGATAACATAAGTTGACAAATTAATTCATGAAGAAGTATATTCATTTTTTATTAGATGATGTATGACGACAAGAGCACCCCTCACTTCACACGGGTGTGATCTATTTTCTCTGTGCACTCCATTGTTTTGTCGTATTCCATGAGAAGAGGGTCGAGTGAAAGCAAAAGGGAAAGAAAACAGGTTAAATAGAGCAAATAAAGAAATTATGCAGCTATACAGAAAGCAGATGGTTACATGATATTTTGAATGTTGGCATCATTGTATGTAGGTGCGTACGTGTTATTTTGAAACAGCATCTTATGCAGTTAAAAACAAAAGTAGCAGCAGGCACAATGTTTCTTGAAGTTGTGGTTTCAAAAGGTTCTTCTGTGTGTTTGAGAATGTTCTTTCAGTGAGTCATGATGCTGTTGTGTTTTCTCAAGGTCCTTCCAGTGATTAAGAACAGTCAGATGATCACCTTCACCCTGCAGAACGGCATCGTGGCCACTCTGAGAACGAGCGGCACGGAACCCAAGATCAAATTCTACACGGAACACTGCGCTGCACCGGGACAGAGGTAGGGTCTAGTCTATACACTGCCAGGGTTGTGATTCGGAATCGGAGGAACCGGATCCAACATTGACGAACTGGAATCGGTTCGGTCACATTTGAAACCGTTTCCAGAAGCGGGTTTTATCACACTGTCAGATCTGGTATGTAGACTTCACGTCTGCTATACAATTACAATACCAGTGGTTCTCAAACTTTTTAATTTCAAGGATCACCATAACTCTGATAGTGTACAAATGGACACATTGGGGTCTTTTTGGTTCCCGTTGTACACTCTCAGAGTTAGACCTGTAAGAGTCCATTTGGAACCCCCTCAAGTAACCCAGAGGGTCCCTGGACCTCACTTGCCAGTGAGCTCGGTATATATAGGAATTGTTAAAGGGAACCATTAAGGAATCGGACCGTATAAGAGGGAATCGTTACGAGAAACCGGAGTTGCTCTATTGTGTATTATATATTGCTGTTGTTTTGTGTGTTACAGTGACATCTCCAGCCTGCAGGAGGAACTTGTCCGAGTAATGGAGACTCTGGTTGAGGAGTTCCTGGAGCCTGACAAAAACAACCTTATTCGCCGTGCCATGTAGTGCTGCTGCTCACCTTTTATAATAATTATGGTATTTATCCATCATACCTGCTCTGCTGTGCTGTGTGGACGTAATGAACAACACTTCACAACATTAGCTCACATGCTCAATGTTCGCTTTAAGCTTATACAGCCAAAAATTGTGTAAAGAAATCACACTCGTATGATGTGAGGGGTGCCCACTGTGGCTGCCACGTTCATTGCAGATTCACTGCCACTACTGTATACATTACGTGACATGAATGCATTGTTATTATTGTATAAAACAAAATCAGTCACAAGATGTATTTATATTGACCACATGGCGTCTCACGTTGTCAATGTTTGTCAGTTAGGGGTTAAAGGATAAAGTTGACATAACATGGCCCTTTTCAACTATGAAGGGTTAACCCTAGAACCTGAACCTTTCAAGAACCAATGACGTTCTGTAATGAGTTTGTTTGGCTACAACCAGTGCTGAAGGGGGAGGTATGTCATACAAAAGAAAGCTCATAAAAAAAGAAAGGGAAAATAGATGATCTACTTGCAGATCTGCTATTTTCAAATGTTGAAAGTATAAGTTCTGTTCTGGGTTCCCAGAACTCAGTGGTTAGTACTATACCCCCAGAGCACAGACCAAATTAGGTTCTGAGAACCTTTTATCTGAAACTTGAACCATTGTGAATGGAAGCAAAACCAGAACCTGTGGAATTATGTTTCACTGAACAACACGGTTTGTCTTAGTTATTGTCGTTGAAAATAACAAACAGTAGAATACTACAGTATATATTGAATGTAGACATTCTGCTTCCTGTCAAGTCTTCTTAAGGAGGGAATAAACACTTCTGGTTCTGTCCTTCTGTTTGCGAGTCTTTGTTATTATTATTATTATTAAGAGTCCACTTGGTCCTTCTTGTTAGTGTACTGATTTATTCATAGGGACGTTCATAGGGCCGTTTTAAGCATTAAATCGCAGAAATAGCCTAACCATGGAGTAATTTTTTGGGTGGCGCTATAGTGATCTTTAATTTTTAAGTGGTGCAACCACTTCAAGGATTTAGAGTACTACCAATGGGGGGGTGCTGTTTTTTGATTATTACTACAAACTCACTTCAGACCTACAGTATACTTTTGAAACAGCAACATCTACGAGATCGGCTGTGAGCTTGTAGATCTGCTATTTTCAAAGGATTTGTAAACATTTTAAAACGTGTGAAACGGGACCTTCTGCATAAGGTACATTTTATACTTTAAGTACCGTACATTTTCATGGCAAAACTTTTGTACTTTTACTCGGGTACATTTTGAATACCGAACTTGTACTTCTAACAGGCAATTCCTACAATAGGATTTTGATACTTTTACTTAAGTAAAACATTTGAGTACTTCTTCCATCACTGCAGCTTCTGCTATTTCATGAAGAGTTGAATTCCCCCCGGTGTGTGTGTGAGTCACACTCCACTGTGGTTATAGTTCTCACCACCTGGCTGCAGAGTGCAGAGTACACACAGACTGACCACAGCCATCCACCACCTGGCTGCAGAGATCCACCACCTGGCTGCAGAGTGCAGAGTAGACACAGACTGACCACAGCCATCCACCACCTGGCTGCAGAGTGCAGAGTACACACAGACTGACCACAGCCATCCACCACCTGGCTGCAGAGTGCAGAGTACACACAGACTGACCACAGCCATCCACCACAACTGAACACTGCTGTTCATACACGTACAGGTAAATACAGACATGTCAAAAACCACCTAATTTGCTGAAGGTTTTACCCAAGTCATGCTTTGGCTTATCTTATGCTGTCTGTGCCACTACATATTTTGATTAAATCTGATAACACAAGGTTAATTTGGGATTAGCAAGAGTTTGTAAGTATTGGATTATATCCTTCTGTATAGTTTTAGAAACATTGTACAATTCTGCAATCATTTTTTCTGAATAATTGATTCGTATGATGAAATTGGATCGTTAAACTATGACCCAGTAATGTTCTGGGGAAAGTTTATTTTTACTTATTTGGACAGGATTCATGTACATACAATTCAATCAGCTGAAAGTTATCTCATGTAAACATGGCTATAGAAGGTCATTTTCATCCGCAGTCTGCACACATCAATCAAGCAATACCTTTGCATTGGTTATACATTAATCTGTGATCTCCAGCCATTTGGAAACTGAAGAAAGCATTACACTCTGAGACCGTTAAAAACTGGAAAACTGATGGCTGACGAGAATTCTAAACTGAAGGTAAATTATGTTTTCATGGTGCATACTGTACTTGTGTAGCTAGTTGTAAGCCAAAAGTCACACCAGTGTGAAGTGAGGGGTGCTCTTATCATCGTACATCATCATTGCTGACTTCTTACTGACGGTTGAGAGTTGAAAGCCTCTTATTATATGTTATGCAATATTAGTGTTTACACTATGGTGTAAAATTGTCCATTCATTGGAATGGGAATTTAATGTTTGTGTATGACAGTTTGTGCACACACACTAAAAGCTGGACATAGGAGGGGATAGTGCCCCTCAAAAAAATGATTAAGCTCTGATTGTGATCAACACTTCTGTCATATTTTACTGTTAATTATATTACTTAAAGGACAACTTTAGTTTTTCTCAACCAAGGTTCATGTTTTAGGTTGTTATTAGAGAAAGAGAAAGTTGAGTATTATTATTTTTTCCATTTGCTGCTTTCTTTCGTTTTAGCTATTTTGAACAGGGGGCGGGAGCATTTGAACATGGAGCTAAATATGTATTTTATGTATTTTTTTACACTTTTATAGCGATTTCTTTTTTGAGGGGCACCTCCTATACATATATATTGTTTTTAGTTCAATGTTTGTTTTAAAAACTCCTTTGACAATGAAGGGAAAATTGACGTCATCTTGTCCCTAACCTAAACATTAAATGCCATTAACAATAAAGAGAATTTAAGTTTTATATCACCATTACATCACCTAATCAACATGAGTTAGACTTTAATATATTAGCGCCCATCACTTCACAAGGGTGTGATTTTTATTATTTACTAACTATAGTATACTAGACCCCACGAAATTACATCTGGCTACAAAAGATTGACCTATTGAGCCTACAACACACAGTAAGGCTTAATTAAATAATGTAATTTCTTGTGCTCTATTAGGACTAGTAAATAATAATAAAGAAATCGCCATATTTTGTAAAAATATACATATTTAGCCCCATGTTCGGATGCCCCTGCCCCCCTGTCAAAAATAGCTAAAATCCCTAAAACGAAAGAAAGCAGCAAATGAAAAAAAAGTTAACACTCATCTTTTACTTTCTCTAATAGCAACCTAAAACATATATGGACCATGGTTGAAAAAAACTAAAGTTGTCATTTAACCTTATTAATGTCGATTTTAGCTGCTCCAGCCATTCGTCCAGTCCTTCGTGATTTTGTGCATCATTACCGTCGGTGTCATTAAAGGTAAGGAATGGTCTTTTAATATTTATGCTTCATTTTTAATGTTATGTTGCTCCAATCACCACCCCCGCTCTAACATTCACAATGTTCAGACGTGTCCCAATTCACCATTCTGTGAGCTTGTATATTCACCCTTCATTGTACAACAAGGTATACAATCGTCGTCCCACAGTTCCATGCGATGCCAACACTGTATTGAACTGTACGCGTCCGGATCCCCCTGCTCTCCTGGAGGCTCTGCGACCAGTCTTCAACCTGAGCGCCATACGACCCGTCAGGAACATGTCCACACCCACCTATATGTCCTTCACCCTGTACAGCATTCTGTAGTGGTATCACTGGTATGGTATGTCCTTGTAGAATCAGTGAACATTCTGTTCTACACAACATACTTATTACAAGCCAGCAACCTTTTTGACGTGAACTTGAAGTGGCATGTTTTTCTTTTTTTGATGGTTAGTGTGCCATATTAACATTAAAGGTAGAGTCAGTGATTTCACTTAATTCAAATATCACTTATTTTTTTGTTTTGTTGTGATAATCCTCTCTACTATAGAGTGTGCTGACCATATAAGGAGTTCCTCCCTGTCCCCAGTTAACCCCTGGGGGTCAAAAAACCTTAGGTTTCGTTTTTGTTCTCTATCCTGATTGGATGAAAGCTTGTGTCCCAAGGCAAAAACGAAACCTAAGGGTTTTTGACTGAAATCACTGACACCCCCTTTAACACAACATCAAATTAAATAATTTCCAACTGATTTTGATTGTTCATAAATACAACAACCTTTTTTATTTAATTAGTATTCTATTTGAGACCCCCTACCTATATCCCAGACTCCCTCCCTAACCCACATTTGAATGAATGTAGAATTATATGCAGGGTGTCATTTGGATACAAATGTGAGAGGACTTAATTTAATTGACTACATTTTTTAAATAATATTTGATTTTAAACCAGAAAACCTATGTCTCACACTTATGCCAATGTGCCAGTGATCACACTTCCCTGTGCCAATGTTGGCACTCGTTCCTAAGGTTTCAGAGTTCCGACCGTTCACTCCAGACACCCAGACAAGGGGATATAGTATTTCAAGTGTTGTTAATTATTCAGTATTCCAGGCTGGAAAGGTCTTAAAGTCTTAAAGTGATACACTGATGTTTAATTTGTTTAACATGAAAAAGTTTGATCACCACTCATAGCAACACAAGTGTTTCAGAATACTGTTAAAGACATTGGTAGAATCGCTCTCAGGTCTTAATGGTTCAACACAGCATCCATATAACCTACTGCAGGCCTGATTTGTGTACTGCACAATAACACTGGCTTGTCCTTCTAGTATTGGGGGAATGAGTTCTTCAGCTGGGACCCGGTCCAGTGTGGCACCGACAGGATTTCTCTACCCAGAAACAAGTTTTGGATACCAGATGTAGTGATCAACGAATTGTGAGTTTGGTTACAAAACGTACATGTACTTTCTACACGATTATCTCATTGACGCCTGGTGCAACCTACGTTGTTCTACCGCTGATGCCACTGCACTCTCTGATCAGCTATTGCTATACATATAGCAACATAACTATTTAAAAAAAAAGAATTAATCCGAATTTGAAGGTTTTCAGAAACTTTAGGTCAGGCCCTAGAAGGAGTTCCCAGATTCGGCATCAGGCATCAATGAGTTAACAAGTAGAGTTGTTCTGATACATCGTAAAAGCTTCTGATGATGACCACATTTAATTCTAAAGCTGTATATGTCTCTTTACACCAGTGATGAACCTGCTGTTCTGCTTTGTTCTTGTCTTGCAGCATGGAGGAGAACAACACCCCGTCTGTCCCGTACGTGACTGCCTATCATCACGGCAGGATAAATGAGGCGCTGCCCATGAGGGTAGTCCTGTAACCTTGAAATCTACACCTTCCCCTTTGACATCCAGAAGTGCACCCTCACCTTCAATTCCTACATGTAGGCCTACCTTGGTGAGGTGCACCGTTTTGCTCAAGAAGGGCTCCTCCTCAGCACCCAGATGTCACATTTATTTTTGTTTCAGAAACATTTTTTTTTTGGTTGTTCTCTCACATGTATTTGTAATACTAATAATAATGAATAATGGACATATTGGGTGGAAACATTATACAGTTGTGTCAGAAACCTTTCAGGATTCAAATTTAAAATCATCAAAAGTAGCAGATCTACAAGCTCAAAATGCTTTTTTTAAGCTTGTGGATCTGCTAGTTTGATGCTTTTGTGTGACGCTGTAGCATGATTAAGTAGGGTGTTCATTTGCAAAACAATGTTAAAATGTGGAGATAGGAGGTTTCTGCCCGACAGGAACAAGTTACAACTTACCTTTTTCTTCTTATTTCCTTGCCTGATCTCTTCTCCTCTCAGAGAATGAGGTGAGATTGAAACTTGGAAAATCACTGAACAAAATTCTGGAGTATTCCAAGGAGGTGATGACAACCATGGGAGAGTGGGAGCTGATAGACATCACATACACTAAATATGTAGTGATTTATTCTATTGGAGGCATCGAAGAGCTTGCATTCCATGTACGTTAATTTTTGCTTTTTTCTTCCTTTTCTCTGCTCTTTCGTCGTTAGGCCAATTAATTCCTCCGCACAGACATTTGTGTGTTGTCACTGCTGTTGTATCCAATTGACTCACCTGCCAATGAGGAGCCCCCACCGGGAGGATGTGGAGCCCTCGTCCTACTCCCCACACTCAACACACCCCGCTGACAGGTGCTGTCCCAACCTGTAGGAATAAGTGCAGTGACTGTGACAAATATCACCCTCAACAAAATATAAATTGTGTTCTTACAACTTCTTAGAGATGCACCACTACACGGTGGATTCGAACCCACAAGCTCCACTGTGGTGGGCAGGCTCCACGAGCGCTTTATCTCTTAAATTATTTGTAGTAAAAAATAAATGCAGTGAACTTGCATTTGATTTGTTCTTGTACGTGTATAATTTAATGGCAACTAGATTATGCCAAGCCCTGCCCTGCCTGCCTTGAATGCAAGAATGACACAACAAGGGCTACTCTCTACGTGGTGAACCCATAGACTGTAAGGTGAACCTCATCCTTGTCCCCTGTGTAGATCAGGCTGAGGCGCAGGGCTACTCTCTACGTGGTGAACCATAGACTGTAAGGTGAACCTCATCCTTGTCCCCTGTGTAGATCAGGCTGAGGCGCAGGGCTACTCTCTACGTGGTGAACCTCATCCTTCCAAGCTGCTTCCTCACCACAGTGGACCTTTTCAGCTCCCTGCTTCCTCCTTCCTTCAAGATGACCCTCATCCTGGGCTACACCGTCTTCCTGCTCATGATGAATGACCTGCTGCCCGTCACTGGAAGCAGCATACCTCTCATAAGTTAGTAATAGAAGCTGTCCAGTTGTAAAGGCTGGGGGACTATACTGCCCTACAAAGCCAACGTGCAGTAAACGCATTTTTGGACACTGACTTATTTGTGTGTATCCCAAAAGTCAAATTAGCCTTCATGATATTTGCCAAAATATCAGTTGAAACACTTTTAAACCCAATATCGTCCTTTTTTTTATATTCTTTTTTTTGTAGTTTAATACTGCACCATGGCTTTGTAGCTAGCCTGTACACCTTAACTGGAATGCCATTCTGTTTTGTTTGGAATATAACCCTTCAAATGTGCTACCATGTTGACTTCCAGATGCAGTAATGTGCATCACTCCTTCTGCTCTCCTTTTTATCTCTCTCTTTCTTCCCAGATGTGTTCTTCTGTCTCTGCCTGGCTCTGATGGTGGCCAGCCTACTAGAGACCATCCTCATCACCAATCTCTTGTGTGACTCCAGTGGGCACCTCTCTCCGGTCCCCCAGTGGGTCCAGGTGTCGGTCCTACATATACTGGGCCCTCTTGTAGGCCTTCCTCAAAAGCCCAAAGAAAAAACTAACACAGGTATGGGAATAATTTATTTACCCAGGGAAGTAGCTGAGCACAGGTGCACAGGTACCAGAAGTCAGTTCAGAACTGCTGCTTTTATACACCCAGTTCACCCAAAGCCAGTAGTCTATTTACCCTGTATGCCCAGCTGAGCTATTTTATACATCATGACATGTGCATACCTGTTTCCTAGAAGTGAATGCCTGCCCTCTGGTGGCAGTGGACAAAGCTCCAGGGGAGAGCGAGCCAGAGGTAGAGGATAAGGCCCTGGAGGAGCTGGGGAGGCTGGGTAAAGACCTCCAGGACATCCGCCTCCAGGTGGACCAGCAGCTAACAGGGAACCAGACCTCTGAGGAGTGGCTCCAGGTGGGTTTCGTCATTGACCGCCTGTTCTTCATCTTCTACATCATCTTCATATCAGTCAGCTTCATCACCATCATCGGTATCTGGGCCAGCTCATGCGCAGCTGATATGTAGATAAGTAACAGTAGATAACCACTGTTTGTTACAAGACCCCATTAATGTAGACCAGGGGACTTCAACGTTTTCCAGGCCAAAGACTCCTTACTGAGAGAGAGAGAGATGAAAAAGGTTTCTAAACATTTTCCGACTTAAATCCACAATGCTTTGTAAATTTGACCTTTTGGTTTGGTACTTGGCCTGCTCTTATTTCCCTCTACACCAAACCTCTTTGCAGAGAATAGCCTTGAATCTGCAACGTCTGTGACGTGCTGTGAGCTTGAGATTTTGTCTGTTTCCTCCAGAGTTGTGATATGAGGGTTTAAAAAACAAATACAGTTTCTATCACACAGGCGGCCCTCCTGCAGTATCTCTGAGGACCCCCTAGGGGTCCCGGACCCCAATTTGAAGACCCCTGTAAATGTAGATGGTTAACACACAACACACTATTGGACACACAAAGTCCCAAACAAGTAGATTTTCTTAATGGCAGGAGTTGGACCATGGTTTTGTGTATGGTCTCGGACAACAAGTGAACAATAAAACATTCCTTGACAACAATTGAGTTGAGTTGAGTTGATTGAGGGACTGATTCCACATGGGCAACACAGCTAAGATGTTTGAGTTATTAAGTGTTCTGGTATTTAAAGGAAGCCAGTTTGTAATTTCTCCGGATTATTGTCTTTACCGAGAGAGGGTGCAGAGAGAGAGAGAGAGAGAGAGGTGTGTGAATGGAATCGCATCGTGCGTGCATATATGGCACATCTCTCTCATGTTTAGGTAATTAAGGGCGCACCATTGACTGCATGTCACTGCCATGCTGACAATGTGCGCGCGTGAACTTGTATTAGCCTACATTATAATGTGACATTTATTATACAGCTCAAAAATATAGCCACTCTAACAAGCTCACAACTGGTTGTACACTTCTATAGGTCTGACTATGCTATTAATTTCTGTGCAGGACTTGCCAAGTCGCCAGAGCAATGGTAAAGTGTCTATCATTTTTTTATTATATGGAGAGAAAAGTCGAGTCAGGATCTGGAGATTTACGCACATACGTGGTACAAATATAACTTCGCAATCTAACTGTGAGATATGATTCCTCCAGCACGATCTCACCCAAACACGGTGGAATAACACGGATTGCCAATTCCGTAAATACACTACTAGAAACCCCCCCAAAAAACCCAACATTTTTGGCCATAACTTTTTTTTCTCTATGTTTCCGGAAGAGCAGACCTCTCATTCTGTGGACCTTAATGACCAAGTGAATAGAAAAAAACACAAATTAAAAGTATGTCATGACATCACAGGTTAATTCTTAACTGTTGAGCTTTTTGAAAACTACAGACTAAACATGAAGGTACTCAACTCCACTTTTCTTTCACGGTTGTCTCACTGTATTTCAAGCAATACTACCACATATGTTGCTGCCCAGCCTGTGCACATTTTGTGTACTTATAGGGCCTTAGTCCTACTCCTCCTCCCAGCCAACACTCCCCACTGACAGGTTACAGGTTTTAAGATGTTGATATTGATTTTGTATTCTACCTTAGGACCCCAAATCACACCTTGAAAAGCATGAGTGTCTATTTCAAACAACGTGTTTTTTGACTGGGGGGTCGTAGGAATTGCCTGTCATAATTTGACCCCCCAGTAAATTAGGATTGTCACGGGGCAGCCGTGCCCTATACACACACACACACTGATTAAGGACATTGCACACACGCACACACCACACAGACTGTGGGTAGTGGGGCAGACAGGTACATATAATGTCAATACTGTTGATGTATGCATTTACAGGATGTACAAATGAAATGATACACACAGGGAAAACATTCAGTTTATTAACCTGTGTGTTTATTGTAACCTCAGTGTTTGTAAGGCCTCTCCAGGGCTGGCACTCTTCTATCCGAATCTGAGCTGCTGAACCAGAGCACTGAGAGCAGGGCTCAGCCATTCCGTTTAAGAAGGGGGGGAAGGTGCCAAGTACTGTTGAGGAGTAGGGGTGTTCTACAATGTCAATTATCAAAGTATGTCTATTATCTGGGGAAATGAATGTAACCCCATATGATGATTAATCTAAAATAGAACATCTAGGTATGGGGTTACTTATTCAGGTTCAGCTGATATCTGTGAGCTTGTAGATAAGCTGTGTATATTTAATTGCTTCTCTGTTGGTGGTCCTATAAATGGGAGACTGCAGGCAGAGCTACTGAGCTAGTCAGTTATGCTCGGGCAGGCATCATGCTGACAGCCCAGTGAGAGAGCTGCTAGTGCCCATGTCATGGGCATAGCCTAGTGCAGTTTGGTTATTTTTCCTATGTTAAGTATTTTTGAGTTCTTTGTTTTGTATTTTGGCCAGTATTATTTTTACAGTTTGATATGTTTCCATTGTGAATATCTGCACTGGAGCTGGAGTTTTGGAGAAATAAAATCCACCAAAAATCATCGCTGACTGTTTTTGGAACTTCACAAGGATGTTGATATTCATTCATCAGCCAACACTCCCCACTCACAGGTAGTAGCCCCCCCCCCCCCCCAGAGAGGACATATAGGGCCTACTCCTCCTCCCAGCCAACACTCCCCACTGACAGGTAGTTCCCACAAACTTTGATACCAATTAAATATTCATGACCTTGCTGCTTAGTTATATAAAGCTGAACCATACAAGTGAGATTTGAGGATGAAGGCTGCTGTTACTCCAATGCTCCACTTGGTGGTGCTGTTGTGTTATCTAGGACAGTACGTGGTCATGGACAGGATGTAAGCTCACTCACATCCAGTTTATGGAGAAGCCATCTCCACCTCTGACCTCTGTTTGGACTCGGATATATTGAGATTGGAGCAGGCCAAGGCCAGTAGGATTAGATGCTGGAGACGTGGAATACAGGTATTAAACAATAAACATACATTTCAAGCTTTACAGCCTTGCAGAAAGAGTTGTCTGCTCTGAAGACAGATAACTCTGGTAATTCATCTCACATAAACTTGACACTGAGGGGGCACAGGATTTCTGAAAGTCATTACCCTCTCCTTTATATAAACTGGTAAGCTGGTTCACTACACTCTAGCTCCAAGTGACATACAAGTGAACTTTAATTACCAGACTTTTACTTGTAACAGAGTATTTCTACATTGCAGTATTCATTGCAGTATACTTTAACTCAAATACAAATATGTATATAGTATGTGTATGTATTTGTTTTTAACCAGCATATCTGTAATACTGGAACATGGCTATCTGTATTGTATAAGTAGTGTGATTCGTTTGTATGCAGGTTGAACTGCTTACACTTTTTTTAATGACATCCAACATCTCTCATTTAACATTTCTCTGCTTTATTCGGACCTCCTTCCTTCATTGTGGCAACTACATTCGGCACAGTTAAAAACGAATGATACATCTCTCCATCAACATAATTATGTGACTCTCAACACAAGCCATCTTTTACAGTTCATGAAAACACTTTGCTATGACTTTGTCTCATGGCCAGTGACTGGCAACAATTACAAAGGGTTTTGTCTAACCTCACGTCACCAGGCTTTCTACCTCGGAGGAAAAGGTTTTGTCAAGTAGGCCTATATAATTAAGCCACACCCACTTAGTTTCAGGATACAGGAGATTTCCTCTGGAGTTGTGGGTGTGGGCTGAACGGTAGACAAACATACCCCACCTTCTTGTCTGGTAGCACACAGAGTCAGATAGTCAGTTATTCAGATTTCAGACAGACATGACAGTTGACACAGAGCTACAGAGCTCTTCCAACTAACACTCATACAGATGCACACGATCACACTTGAGAGAGCCCTGCCTGCAGACAGTACTGTACAGCCAAATTCTGCTACTGTTATCTACCGGGAGCTGCCCAGACAGAGAGAGGAGAGAGATAGAGAGGAGATAAGAGAAGAGAGGGTGAATTTAAATGTCAAGCTTGTTGTTGGACTGGTCTGCAGTGAAGTTTGGTCTCTGTGTGACCTGGACTCAACGGAACAAGTGGTTTGCATCGTTGCTCCAAGTTTTGCAAGTTCAGTGAAGTGTGTGTGGACATTTGGACTGAGTGGATAAGTTTAGGTAAACTATGATCTTTATACTCTTATTAACACTCACTGTACAGTCATGTCAAGTTGCACATTAAAGGTAGGATGTTTTGGTTAATAGTAATTTAGAGTGTTTGTTCATTCACAGGAGTCTCCCTGTCTCTCCAGCTCTTTAATTAACAGAAAAAAACATTTTCAGGTAGGTGACCTTTTCAGCCAATCAGGAGAGAGTACCCATTAACAGCTTCACTTTTACAGTGTTCCAGTTCCAATTGTGTCTGCTCATCTCTTTGTGTAATCACTTCCAATTCCACTTGATTAACCTGAAAATGTACTTTCTGTTTACTGAAGAGCTGGATCAAAGTCAAATATACCCCTGTTAGTGAACAAAATCTCATTAATTTCTATCATGACGAACTGAAGGAGCATTTCGCTGTTGTCGGGCAGAAACCATAACTTTTTGTGTTTTTTTGTTTGTAAATTAGTGCCACTGCCTACATTATCATACTACAGTGTCGCGCAACAATCTCAATAGTAGCAGATCCTCAAGATTGTAGATCTGCTACTTTTGCTATTTTTTTAATTTGAATCCTGAAGAGTAACAGTTTTGGACATTATGAGGGCTCCAATTGGCTGTGTTCACACTGCAGACAAATCCCCTTTGTTTCTCAGCTGTGAGTGTCCGTCAAAACTGTTCATTGAGAGCAATCAGATTAGATTTACGTGTTCAGACATTGCAGAAAATGTATGAATAATGGTATGGTCACATATAACCCCCTATTATGAAAATTGTTAGCACTCAGCAGTTTCTAAATGGTGGGGACCCATACATTTCTAGCAAAACATTCTGGCAAGTGGACTAATAGGCCAAATAATCAGATTATCAGCTGCCAGTATAAACATAGCCATTGTGTTTTGGACAGCAAGATTCTTCTATGTGTATGTTTAAAAAAATAGGAATGAAAAAAAAAAATCCAAAAAGGTAGCACATCCAAAAATGTAATAAATGGCGGACAAAGTACTCACATTTCCATTTATTTATTGGCACACACCAAAAAGGAACGCTTACGTGTTTCGGCTATGAAGCCTTCATCAGAGCAAAAAAATGTTATTTTATAGTTTCTAGTTTTGTTATGTGATGTGACTCCGGTATGTTGTGTTTGCTATAATATTTGCAGTGTTGCATTGGTCATTGCACACAGTACCACATCGTCTGCCACTGTCCCTAGAGATTTTTCAAGAGCACACGCTCATGCATCGATTAAGAACAACCCTTAAAGGGGCATTTCACAGCTGGAAGAAACTGTAGTCACTAGTATTTGTAGTAGATAACAGTAGCACAATTTGCAATTTGCACCCCATGGCCAGAAAAAGAATGGTCTGTGTGTTTGACTAGGGTTTGACTGGATTGCAGAGTGAAACAACATTTTCATGAAAGATTTTGGTCATGAAGATTACTACAATATCTAAAAACACATTACACACATATTTAATTGAATTGACATAAAAACCCTAGGAAAGTGTTTCTGTTGGCCTAAACATCATTCAAATAAGATCTGTTGCAAAAGTGGTGACCCTTTAAGGTCCTCAACAACGTTTACAAAGACTGCCGAGTGACGAGTGTCACACCAGCGTGTGTATTAACATAGGAATGAGCCATGATGATCAATGGTCCTTTGTGTGACCTGTAGTGTAGGTGTTAAGCAATGCGTGCGCGCCGTCTTTAAAGTTAGCGACCCACCAGAGATATAGAACACTTAATAATATATGGAAGTATTTATAAGGAATACAATACTGCAGTGCAGGTGGTGTAGTTAGTTATTGTAAATAATGTTCCACCATCAGCCTTCACAGCCTTCCATTGTTTTCACCAATATCTGACACAGTATAGTCTTTGGAAAACTACTTTACAAACATTTAAAATATACAAGAAACTAGATCAATTCCATAAACATGAGCGTCGCAGACTGAAGATTAAAGTGTATCAGAAGCAATTTTATTGTCACATCACAGGTTTACAGATCTGAAGAAGTGGGTGAAATTTATTTTATTCACATATGGAGATAAATGTATCCTAATTAATAAATGTGTGTGTGTGTGTGTGTGTGTGTGTGTGTGTGTGTGTGTGTGTGTGTTTGTGTGTGTGTGTGTGTGTGTGTGTGTGTGTGTGTGTGTGTGTGTACAGAATGGTCAAAGGGAGAAGAGCAGAGGAAGGCGATGGTGCTACTCTCATCGCCATGACAACGGAGCCAGACCATAATGACTATGGGAGTGTCAACACGCAGCAGGTCTGTCTGTCATCTGTTCTGTCGGTACAGAAACAGGAAGTTAGTCACTAGAACAACAACAGAGCTACTGGCTGATTACAGGATGCATTAGTCCGGTGGTTTCCAAACCTTTTATCCTGTGACCCAAAAGAGAAATTTGACCCGGGACCCAAAGTAGTGAAAGTAGCAGATCTATGTAGATCTGCTTTTTTCACTACTTCTTAACATTTATTCTCTCATTGGAATTTCTTAAATTTTTACTTGATTTCTTTTACTTTGAAAATGTTTTAATTACGGGGGGAAAATATATTACATTTTGTTTTTAATTCAGGATTTGTTTTAAATGTTTTGAAATAGTAATAATTAAAATCTACAAGCTCAAGCTTGTAGTTCTGCTACTTTTGATATGTGACACTGTCCGTCGTATGAATGATCAAGTAGTCATTTACGAAAAAACACAAAAAGTTAAAATATGGACATAAGAGGTTTCTCTCTGACAGCAACAATGCACATTAGTCTACCATTTCCACTAACAAATATTCCATAATGCTTTTCTTTCCCCCAGAAACAGGACAGGAACACGTTCAGTGATGGAATAACTACGTGTATAATCGGTGAGTAGAAAGAAAATGAAAATAGAATGGAAATTACTTGATTACCAGTACCAGCTAAACACTGTTGGAGAATTAGAGTATATTTTTATTGTCATATCACAGGTTTACAGACTATACTGTATCTACATACAGTACATACAGTTTGTTGAAGTTAGATATAACTTGGGGCGACTGTGGCTCAGGAGTTAGAGCAGGTAGAGCAGGTCGTCCAATGATCCATGGGTCGGCGGTTCGAATCCCGGCTCCTCCTGTCTACATGTCGAAGTGTCCTTGGGCAAGACACTGAACCCCAAATTGCTCCTGATGAGCTGGTTGGTACCTTGCATGGCTTCCGCCGCAATCGGTGTATGAATGGGTGAATGTAATGCACAATCTATGTAAGGCCGTAAGGCGCTCTATAGCGCCTATAGCTATAGGGCGGCTGTGGCTCAGGAAGTAGAGCAGGTCGTCCAATGATCCCTGGGCCGGCAGTTCGAATCCTGGCTCCTCCTGTGACCTGTCCACATGTCGAAGTGTCCTTTGGCAAGACACTGAACCCTACATTGCCTCCAATGAGTTGGTTGGTGTGAGCTTGCCACCATTGGTGTGTGAATGTGGGAAGTGAGGACGCTGGCGTCGACTGTTCGCCGCTTCACCTCCCAATGGATGAATGAATGAACCATTGTAAAGCGCTTTGAGCACTTGGAAAAGTGCTATAAAATGCAAATCATTATTATAGCTGCCTGCCTGTCTCTCTCAGAACACATGCTGTCATTCTGTGCAATGTACTGAATATTGACTCAGACCTGTTATGTCAACATTCTTCACCTTCTACCAACAATCCTGTTGGTACATGCCAAACTGTTAACATGCATCCACCCACAAGATGAAACAAACCATAGTTAAACAAACATATTAGTTTACATATTAGATTAACTTGAGCTACTGTAGGCTATTTCTGTTTAATGAATAATACTGTCTGAGTGGATGTTGTGTCTAATGTATATTATAGTCTACTACTCTATTTGAAGGGATGTTGTCTAATGTATGTGTGTGTATAACAGCCGGGATTCGAACCCAGGAATCTAACCCGGATCTCCCACATGAGAAGGGAGATTAAAGACAAACATGTTAACTAATAGCCTAAAAGAGCATCTTTCCTTGGCCAGGGGTAGCCTCGGGAGACCGCAGGCATTTTCAAAGGGAGATAAAAGCCAAGTGCAGAGGGGCATTGCTCCAAATGTGGTGATGTCAGTGTTCTCCGCTAAATGGTAAATGGTGCATACATAGATTGTGCATTACATTCACCCATTCACACACATATACTGTATCATGTACACAGATGCCAGAGGAAACCATGCAAGGCACCAACCTGCTCACCGGGAGTAATTAGAGGTTCATAGTCTTGCTCAAGGACACTTCGACGCAAACTCAGAGGGAGCCCGGGATCGAACTGGGAACCTTCCGGTTCCCAACCGGCAACTCTACCTCTGAGCAACTGCCGCTGTGTGGTGGACCTTCAAAACATTACTGCGGGGAGGCGGGCACATAGGTTGGTGAACCAATAGGAAGTCGGCGTCGGTTTCCAGCGCTAGTTTGATCCTCTATGCTCAGAAAAGCACAAGGCTCTTTCAGGCTAGAAAGAGATATTAGGCTTTTGGTCAGCAGGTCATGACACAGACCATAACTAAGAAGACACTGGTTACTGCAAACTGGTAGAACACCTTCACATGCACATGTTGAAGGATGTATTTATACTTGTTGTTCTTGATTTACATATGAGCCTAGATTACTGATTACTGCACTACACTGTCTCTCTCTCTCTCTGTGTGTGTGTGTGTGTGAGAGATAGATTTTGTCCTGGTGTGGGAGGAGAGTTTGGAGGAGCAGTCTGAAGGAAAAACGAATGTCACCGCCGCTCACCGCCGGAAAATGAGGGAGGACTTCCTGGCTGAACTTCAAACTGTTGGTGTCCTCCAACAACGGGTAAGCAAATACAAGTGATTGGTATTTAATATATTGGAAGGGGTAAGGAAGCGCAAACTGTCAGCGGTGATCACATTCATTGACCTATCGGGGGAAACTCATGAGTATTCTGGTCACTGACCTCGACTATGCAGACGACATCGCCCTAATCTCGGATACAGTCGAGAAAGGAAGGGAGCTACTACTGGCAGTAGAAAAGGAGTGCAGGAAGATCGGCCTCAAGCTCAATGCCAAGAAAACAAAGGTAATGACCGTCAACACCGAGGACAAAACCATTGCCACTGCAGACGGGACGGTGCTCGAGCGAGTCCAGGACTTCAAGTACCTCGGGGCCTGGACTGCCTCAACTGAACAGGATCTGAAGGTTCGGAGAGCACTTGCCTGGAAAGCCTTGCACGGGATGAGGAGAGTGTGGAAATCAGACATGGGAGAAGACCTTAAGAGGCGGCTGTTCATAGCTGCTGTGGAGTCAGTACTGCTGTATAGGCCGAGACATGGACCCTCACAGTACAACAGGAAAAAGCCCTGGATGCAGTCTACACAAGAATGCTACAAATGGCACTAGGTGTCACATGGACGGACCGCATCAGAAATGTGGACCTCTATGGGGACCTACCACGGGTCACGGACAAAGTCAGAGAGAGAAGGATGAGGCTGGCAGGGCACTGCGTCAGGCACCCAGAACTTGAGGCAAGTAAATTGACTCTATGGTAGCCAACCAGCCAGGAGGGGAAAGAAGCGTACCACCTATATAGACGTGCTGCGGCGCGACAGCTTGGCTAACAACACTGCAGAGCTCAAGAACCTGATGTTGGATAGGAATTTGTGGAGGGCAGCGATCCAGGAATCCCGAGTTGGTGTTGGCTAGACCTCACTCTCGCAGCAACTAACTAACTAATTAATTTCACCCACAATTCTGCAGATATAATAACACAGCTGGTAATTGTGACTATGTAATCAATTCTTGTTTATCTGGCAGTGAAGGATAGTCAAAGGGACAGTGCCCTCAATACCCGCATACCTGACTAACTACTTCTCCAAAGTGAGCCACAACACTAGAGCGAGGGACAACGGTCTGGTACTACCCAATTTTAGATTTGAGAAAACTTTCATTCTACTACTTTGCTACCAAAATGTGGAATGCACTGATACCATCCATTAAAGAATTAAAGAACCCATTGAAGTATTTGTGGATGACATGTACAGTATTATTGTGTACATTTCTCCAGGACTTTTTTGTACTGTACCTCGTGCGGTTTATTTCTGACTAATAGCCTACAGTATTCATTCAGTCAATATGAGTACAGCAGAAAACGAGATTGCTCACCGAAAAATATATTATAAAAATACAGTAAATACTCAATCAAATAATTACCTTTCCTTTATTGGCTTCCACTTGCCACTATACACTTGGGGAAACTCAGGGACTGTATGGTGTTCCTGAGAACACTATGACAACGGCAAGCTACAGTATAGTTGACTCGAGCCAAAGTTCTGACCCACGATGGTGAGACTGAAAAGTTTGACATACTCTTGGGCGTTTTCAGTGTGATACGCTGGACCCTTTCCTGTTTATTGCCGCGACGGAAACATGCCCTGCTGACACTCGCAATCAGTGGCAGGGAGAAGACATTCTCCTGGCGTTCCTCCGCCCACTTTTTGACTATCTGCAGTTTGCCTGCTATAGAGCGTCGCAGTCCCGCCCCCTTTTAGAACGACGAGTGGCCCAGGAAATGATTCTCCATTCATTTTCTCCATAGGCTTTTCAAAAAGTATTTATATAAAGATGGTTATGCCGCAGACAAAGCCAACTCGGATCGTGACAAATCATGACAACAAACACAATATTTTGTGCCGATCAAATAATTTGAAAGAAGAAAATAGAGGCAGGATACAACACTATTTGTTTTGTTTTTCTTCTTACTAATTATTTAATCGGCCCAAAACATTGTAATTATTGTCATGATTTGTCTCGATCCGAGTTGGCTTTGTCTGTGGCTTAACAGTCTTTATATAAATACTTTTTGAAAAGCCTATGGAGAAAATGAATGGAGAATCATTTCCTGGGCCACTCGTCGTGGGACTGCGAAGCTCTATTGCCAGTAGTTGCCGGGCCCCATTGACAAATAATGCACTTCCGGAAAATTCACCCGCTGTTAAAACGTGAGGAAGACTCTGTGAATACATCCCATCGCTATCACAGACCTCGGCTATACAGATGTAATGGCATTGCCCTAGTCTGACTCGGACACAGCAGAGAAAATAATTGGGAACTATTACTGGCAATAGAAAAAGGAGTGCAGGAAGATTGGCCTCAAGCTCAATGCCAAGAAAACCAAAGTTTGTGTCATTCAAAATGGAGGACACAACCATTTTCACTGCCAGCAGGGCGATGCTTCAGATCTCAAATCTCTCTGTGCCTGGACTGCCTCGACAGACGGGATCAGAAGGTCTGGCGTACAATCGCCGGTAATGCCTTGTACGGATTACGGAATGAGAGTGTGGAAATCTGAGAAGGAACATGACCCCAAGGTGCAGCTGTTCATGGCGAGAGTAGAATCAGTACTGCTGTATAGTGGATATGCTCACAGCGCATGTCACATGGCTGGACTACATCAGAAACGTAGACCTCTACGGAGGCCTCCTGCAGGTCATGGAGGACGCCAGGGAGTGAAGGATGAGGCACTGTGGGATGAGCTAGGAGGAGGAAGCAAATGACATGCTCTTAACAAAGTTTGTGAAATAAGGGAATAGCATGGACTTTGCTGCTGCCCATGAGGTGCTGCTGACTGACTTCTTTAGTGGTTATTTATAGACTTCTCTGTTAATAATTTAGATGAAGCCTTTTATACTAGTGTGTTGCACTAGTGTGGTACACAGAAAAGTGAAAATATATTAAAAAATATATATATATTTTTAACTGAATTGTTATTGACCTATTTATTTGATGATACACATGTTTTGCTATTGTATTAATTCCCTCTGCTACCCCTACACACGCCCATGTGCGCACACGCGCTCGCACACACACACACACACACACACACACACACACACACACACACACACACACACACACACACACACACACACACACAAAAACCCAGTTAGTGTTTATCTTTTTGTTTGCACTCGTTGTGCACAGGATCTGTGTCAATAAAGAAGTCACTGAATCAACCAATTAATGTCATAGACCAGGACACCGGGATAGAGAATGTCAAGAACATAAAATTAAAATTAATGTTTGCCTTGGTAAGACTCTGTGTCAACAAGCTTGAACAGAACCCAAATGTCATCACATTGATGCTCTAGCTAAGTGCTTGCTTTTCACCCTCTTTCTTTATTTATTTTTTATTATTATGCCGATTCGGAGTGTGTCACTGCTGTTGTTTCCTACTGGCTCACCTGCCAGTGAGGAGCCCCCACTGGGAGGATGATTGTAGAGCCTCCGTTCTACTCCTCCTGCTCAACACTCCCTACAGGTGCTGCTCCTAGCCCATATAGGAGTACCAACACTCCCTACAGGTGCTGCTCCTAGCCCATATAGGAGTACCAACACTCCCTACAGGTGCTGCTCCTAGCCCATATAGGAGTACCAACACTCCCTACAGGTGCTGCTCCTAGCCCATATAGGAGTACCAACACTCCCTACAGGTGCTGCTCCTAGCCCATATAGGAGTACCAACACTCCCTACAGGTGCTGCTCCTATCCCATATAGGAGTACCAACACTCCCTACAGGTGCTGCTCCTAGCCCATATAGGAGTACCAACACTCCCTACAGGTGCTGCTCCTAGCCCATATAGGAGTACGTGCAGTGACAAATCTCACCCCCCCCCCCCCATGGGCCAACTGTGTTTGTATATACAGTAGACAGTCACCAAAGCCGGATGCACCGCAGTGGATTAGAAGTGGATTAGTTGTTAGCCACTTGTTAACCACTATCAACCCGATGTCTCCTCCTATATACAGGTTTAATGTTTGTTTTTAGTTCAATGTTTGTTTTAAAAACGCTATTGACAATGAAGGGAACATTTACGTATTAGCGCCCCTCACTTCACACGGGTGTGATTGTTTTGGTTATTACACTCTTATTTCTTCTAAAACACAACTAAAGACCTTTCTGTTTGTCGCTGCCTTTGATTGAGGTACTTTTATTTTCTATTTATTTCTCTCCTGCACTGTACAGGTACTGTAATGTATCTGTTATTATAGCCTATTGTATTTCCTTTGCTTGTTGTTCGGTGTAAAGCATATTGACTTGCCTTGTTGTTGAAATGTGCTATACAAATAAAACTGCCTTGCCTTGCTAATTACAGGAAAGAATATTCACACAGTCAAACAAATCTTCCAAAATAGTGAAAATAGTAGGCTACTGTAGATCTACAAGCTAGACTTTAACGGTTTAGACGGCTCATTTAGTCGACAAGACTGAACCTCAGCCTAGATATGAATACCATGAAGACATACCGTAGTCATTTGTTCTCATGTTTGTGTTACTTTGGCTTGAGTTTTCTTGACCACAAATGGTTTCCTAAATTCAATGTACAGATTATTTCTGGATCGTATATTGTTGACGGATGCCATACGTTCTTGGTTTACCTGGGATCCTAGTTTACTGAGGCAGTGGCACTACCATGTCTCTCTGCATTTTATGTATTAAATTGCAAATTGTTGCTACAACTACTATCTACTATTACTAGGTATTTCATATAGGCTGATTAATGTGCGTGTGTGTGTGCGTGTGTGTGCGGCACGTATGCGTGTGGCACGTACGCGTGTGTGCGCGCGTGTGTGTGTATCTTTCCATTTCTCAGACAGAAGTTCAGCAGGCAAAGAACAAGATCTGCTATGTTCTCCTTAGCGCCCCCTGGAGTGTTCTGTGTTACTTTGCTGAAGAGATCAGTCTCCGTGTCCCACTGGAGGTAAGCTGTCTGACCCCTAACCCTTAACCCTTAACCCTGATCCTAACCACAGTAACCCTAGTTCCCGTAACAATGCTAATATACTATGTACAATTATGTTACACTATGTTAAATATTGTAGAACACAGATCATTAGATAACTAGTGTGTACTGGCCGGAGGTACAGATCATTCTAACTATAGTGTGTACTGGTGCAGGTTTGATTGATTGATTCTTGATATGTTGATATTGACAATGTTTACATGCACAGAAAATACTTACTGCCCTTTATGCCGACTTGCATGTAGGGCAGCAACAAAGGATCTCCACTTCAGTCTGTCCTGGGCCAGTGTCTTTATAGATCCCCAGGTGTGATGCAGGGTCTTCAACTCTCCCTCCACTGTCCTACGCCAGGTGTTCTTGGGTCGGTCTCTTTTGCGTTTGCCCTCTGGTGTCCAGTGAAGTTCAGTTTTGGTGATGTTGTCCTGTTCTCTACGTATGACATGCCCAATCCATTTCCACCGCCTTCTCATAAGGATGATATCCATGTTTTCTTGTTTACATAGATCAAGAAGGTGTTGGTTGGAGATGGTTTTGGGCCAGAATATTCGCTGGATTTTTTTTTTGGTGTGGAAGGTTGACAGTTTGTGGAGATCATTTTCTGTCGTTCTCCAACATTCAGAACCGTATAGCAGGGTAGACAGGACACAGCTCTGGTACAGTCTAAGTTTGGTGTTGGTGCTGTACTGGGCCGACTTCCAGACGTTGTTAAAGGGACACTTCACCCTTTTTGCAAAAAAATATATGTTAATGACGTTTAGAAGCTTTAGATCACTTTCCTGGGGGTCTTTATGTGTGTAATATGTGGTTTTAGATATTTTAGATTGTAGCAGTGAGCCTGTTGTCTCTGATGTCATGGACACTGGGCTCACTTCCTTCCTGGACTACATGTTGTCTCAGTAAGACAGCTCTTCCCCCTATCCACAAGGAGGAGCAGTGCACCAAAGAATTATGGGAATTGTAGTCCAGGAAGGTAGTGAGACCAGTGTCCATGACATCAGAGACAACAGGCTCACTGCTACAATCTAAAATATCTAAAACCACATATTACACACATAAATACCCCCAGGAAAGTGATCTAAAGCTTCTAAACGTCATTAACATATATTTTTTTGCAAAAAGGGTGAAGTGTCCCTTTAAGCCTCTGTAAGGTGTTTCTGGCCTTGCTGATCCTGCTTGTGATGTCGTTACCTGCGCCTCCATCGTGACTTACTACGCTGCCTAAGTAGGAGAAATGTTCTGTTGTGGGTAGGTTTATTCCTTCTATGTGTACTGGTGTGGGGTTTGGGATGTTGAGCACCATCAGTTCTGTCTTCTTCTGGTTGATCTTCAGACCTATTTGCTTTGCAAAAGTGTTCACACCAACGAACTGTTGGTGTGAGTGGGAGAACAGAGCCAAGTCATCTGCAAAGTCGAGATCTTCCAATTGTGAGAAGAGGGTCCATCTGATGCCTCTTGGAATGTCTTCGGTGGTTCTTCTCATAACCCAGTCTATGACCAGGTTGAAGAGTAGTGCAGACATAACGCAACCTTGCCTCACTCCTGTTTTGACAGCAAAACTGTGTTGACTATTTCCAATTTGGCATGTGAAGTTGTTATAGAAACTTTTGATGAGAAGGACAAGTTGGTTTGGTATCCCGTATGCACGTAGTATTCTCCACAAGCTGTCTCTGTGAATGCTATCGAAAGCCTTCTCGAAATCCACAAAGTTGATATACAGTTGCCTCTGCCACTCTGTACATTGCTCTATGATGTTACTTAGGGTGAATATATGGACAGAAAATACACATATAATAATTATACACCATGCACCATCAAAAGGATAAATGCAAGAAAGTCAACGGCTTATTTCCATTGCAGTCCCTTAAAATAAATTTGTGTGTGTGTGTGTGTGTGTGTGTGTGTGTGTGTGTGTGTGTGTGTGTGTGTGTGTATGAGTGAGTGCATCTGTGCCAATGTGAGTGTTTTAAATAATAAAATAAAATAGAATCTGTGTGTGTGCATGTGCCTGTATGTATATGTGCGCACAAAATGGGTATACATAACACAAGTCAGGAAGATATGCAATCCGTAAAACAAGAGAAAAAACATTTACAATTAAAAAAAGACTGGGGCACCTGAATCAGAAGATAGGGTATCTAGGATAGATAGGGTACTAAGATCCTGCTTAGCCGCTAGGTTTAGTTTAAGTTTAAGTTAGTACCAGTTTATTCAGCCATATCTTCAGGGAGGACTTGTGGTACAGAGTCTACAGACCATTCTAACTAGTGTGTACTGTTGTACATGGTACAGTCCATTCTAACTAGTGTACTGTGTACTGGTGGTGCAGGTACGGTGGTACAGCACTACAGTCCATTCTAACTAGTGTACTGTGTACTGGTGGTGCAGGTACGGTGGTACAGCACTACAGTCCATTCTAACTAGTGTACTGTGTACTGGTGGTGCAGGTACGGTGGTACAGCACTACAGTCCATTCTAACTAGTGTGTACTGGTGCAGGTACGGAGGTACAGTCCATTCTAACTAGTGTGTACTGGTGCAGGTACGGAGGTACAGTCCATTCTAACTAGTGTGTGCTGGTGCAGGTACGGAGGTACAGTCCATTCTAACTAGTGTGTGCTGGTGCAGGTACGGAGGTACAGTCCATTCTAACTAGTGTGTGCTGGTTCAGGTACGGAGGTACAGTCCATTCTAACTAGTGTGTGCTGGTGCAGGTACGGAGGTACAGTCCATTCTAACTAGTGTGTGCTGGTGCAGGTACGGAGGTACAGTCCATTCTAACTAGTGTGTACTGGTTCAGGTACGGAGGTACAGTCCATTCTAACTAGTGTGTGCTGGTGCAGGTACGGAGGTACAGTCCATTCTAACTAGTGTGTGCTGGTGCAGGTACGGAGGTACAGTCCATTCTAACTAGTGTGTACTGGTGCAGGTACGGAGGTACAGTCCATTCTAACTAGTGTGTGCTGGTGCAGGTACGGAGGTACAGTCCATTCTAACTAGTGTGTACCGGTGCAGGTACGGAGGTACAGTCCATTCTAACTAGTGTGTACTGGTGCAGGTACGGAGGTACAGTCCATTCTAACTAGTGTGTACTGGTGCAGGTACGGAGGTACAGTCCATTCTAACTAGTGTGTACTGGTGCAGGTGGTGACGCCCCCGGAACTCAACTGGACCAAGGAAGTCCTGGAGAAGTTGTCACTTCCCAACCTGCTGAGGCAGGACGTCCCCAACCCCCCACCGTACCACTACACCTGTGATTTCAGAAACAACAAGATGGAGAAGTAAGACTCCACCTTACTACTACTACACCATTTTGTTGACTAAAACTATGATGATTTTTTTTTGTCGATTTCTTTTTGTCGACTAAAACTGTGAATAATATTATTGACATTTGTGTCAACAAATAAAAACTAGACTACCGTAAGTGGAGAAGAAATCCAGTAGCCTACGGGTTTGTTATGCCGGGTGTTAATGCTCACAACGTGTCACGCTGTGACGCGTTGTGAGCTGTCACCTGATTAAGAAACCAGCTGGGAAGTTAGGAATGCCATGCCTCTGCTTTTACACATACACCCCACATCAGCAACAACACAACTGCCTGTGTTCTTCCTGACAGGTAATTTGAGAACCAGCTGATGTGATGTCCAAATCAGATCGTTCTTAATTGGAATGCCCAATAATAAAAAGTTAGGTAGAGAAAGGCAACCAGCGGTTTTATGACGGGAAAAGGTTGGAGCTGATCCTAGGAGTTTTCCAATTCCAAATTATTTTCCTACATACAGAATCAAGCTTCCACACAATTACAATTTATGCTGATCACGTGCCATGGATACAAAGATAACGGAGTAAACAGGAGTAAGCACACTTTACAATTTCCCAAAATGACGTAGTGATGGTTAATAGTGCTAGCGGCAGTAGCTGCATGTTACATGTTACATTTGTACACAGGTTTCTTGGCAGTAGGGACATGGAGACATTCTTCAAACCAACCCAGAGACATCGAGTGGTGAGTGTCTCTGTTACTACATCTGTTAATTACAACCAATTGGTTATTATTATTAGCTAATACTATGTAGTAGGCCTCACCTTCGTTTTTTTCTTAAAGTCGAAGCTTCTAGCCCTAAAAACGAGACAAATTCAATGCTTCGACGACGGGGCCCGGGGGGGGGGGGTTAAATAATAAGTCAGTGATTCATGCATCGTGGAGCTCAAGTTCATGGATTTGAAGGGTAGCAGATCTACAAGCTCTCATGCTGCAATGTGTTGCAGCAAGTTCGAATTTCGTGCCGTGTGTGTGTGTGTGTGTGACTGTAAACATCTTGGTTTCCGAGGCTAGTGTGTGTGTCTGTGTCTGTGTGTCTGTGTCTGTGTGTCTGTGCGTGCCTGCCTGCCAGCTGTATGAGATCTTAGCCAGAACTCCGTATGGTGTTGTGGAGAAAGGTGAGGTGGGAATTGACCGGCTGGTCAGTGAGCAGGTCTTCACTGCTGCCTTCCCCCTGCACCAGGTACACACACACACACACACACACACACACACACACACACACACACACACACACACACACACACACACACACACTTACACACTTGTGGACTTTGCTTGTAACGATCGAGTATTTCTACATGCAGTATTGATACTTTTACTTAAGTACAAAATGTGAGTACTTTTTCCACCACTGCTTCCCATAAACAATGCAGGCTTATGCACAAACAGACCAGGGGAAATAGTCTTGCGTAGCCGCTAGCCACACTACACCTTACGAAAGCCACGGAAGGAACCTTTAAAATATCTTTAAAACATATTTTTGAAGTCCCGTTAATTCTAAGCAGCAAGTCTAGATTGTTTTTCAGAGCTTCCATGCTCCAGACTGTATGACGGCAGCATTTGAAAACTGTTGGGGGCAACACAGTCGGAAATATCAAACCAATACATTTGCTCCCACATGCACCTGTACACAATCAGTAAAACCTTCTGTCTGTCTGCAGGGTCCCTGTGAGCAGCCGAGAGGCCCTGCGGTGCCTCCAGACTGTCTGTCTCTCAGGCAGATCCTGTTAGAGTACTGGGCTCGCTGGTCCCGCTGGAGGAGGTACCAGCCCCTGGACCACATCAGAGAGTACTATGGAGAGAAGATAGCCCTGTACTTTGCCTGGCTGGGTAGGATGCATGTCACTGTTACCATGATACTGTATACTATGAAGATCGCCCTGTACTTTGCCTGGCTGGGTAGGATCATGCATGCCACTGTTGCCAACCATGATACTGTAATATGAAGATGAGGCTCTATGTGATTCTATACTGTCTATAATACTATCTATAATCTACTTCAGATTAGATATACAAATTTAAGTTTCACTACTGTGTGAAAACTAGGGCTGCCCCGATCCCTGAGCAAAAACAACGTGATTGGGACATCCCTAGTGAAAAACACAGCCTCTTTCCCTTTTCATCAAATCTTTTTTGCTTTATTTGTTTTTGCACATGCAGGACATTGCATATTAACATCTGCAGTCCCCACATAAAACATAAAAGCATAACAGGCAGACAGTGAAGCACATTACACTAGGAAACAAAGCATAAAAACACACTACAAGAACAATGTAAAAAGGTGCACATAATTAGTGTGGTTGCCCTAACAGGGCAACCAGACTATTGTTATTGTAAATGAGCGATACTTTGCCGCACTACTCCTCCCACAGTTTCTGCCACACACACTCGAGCCATATGTCAAATTGACCGGGAATAGTGTGCTTGTATTTTGCTAAGAGATCCGTTGTATAGTTTAATTGATATTAATTAATTAGTTCTACATAGGCTTATAATGGGGAAATCGAAGACTAAATGTAAGTATTTTTTTCCATTGGAGAGTGGAGACTGTAAGCGCCATATTTACAAGACTTGGGAGGGAGGTTCATAATAATTATGAAAATTAATTGAAAAGGAATTACATCAGTCGGCCTCATGGTGGCGCTATAACAGCCCACTTTACGTTTTTCCCTATAACTCTTGAACCGTAAGTCGTACAATCACATTTTCTTTTTCCATGGATTCTTTTGGTCATGATGCATTTCCACATATAGGCCACGCCCATTTTCGTCAGGAAAGAAATTCCTTTGAATTTTCTCCAAAACACACTTTTGGCTTCTCCTCCTACAGATTTTGTAAATGTATTGGAAATTGGAGTCAAGTAAAGTACATTAATTGTACTTACCGGTAAGTACAGTATTTGAGTAAACTTATTTACTTTCCACCACTGGGTTAACGGCAGGAGGATGAGTTAACAAAACGTCAACAAAGAGAGAAGTATCTGACCAAGCTGTCCGTCTGATGACAAAAAAGATTACAAAAGAAAGGAGAGAGAAGTATGACTAAGACACAGAAGTGGTCAATGTTATCTTCAACTTCATATTGACATCTGTTGTCCAGATCATATCTCACTGCAGGGCTGAATCATTCAGGCCACGGTAGTCAAGTCATACACCCAGCCAGGCCACCCTATCCCTTTACCCACACACGTGTACGTTTGGATTACAACAGAGCCATAGAGTATAGACAGAGTTGCGACATTGAGGGCGCAGAAAACAGCCCGGTCACGTGGTCATGTACTCACGCGAGCCCTATCGACTACAATACATTCCGTAAACTTCCGTATTTCAAATCTCTGTTTTTATAACAAATATTACGATATCGATACGATATTACCGTTAAAATGTCATATTCTACATTTTAAGTGTTGCAACACTTATACATACACTCACACACACGTGTGAGGATTGAAAAACCATAAAACCTGGGTGATCTATTCTACTGTATGCTATCAAATTGTATGTTTATTCACGCAGCATAGTACTGTACAGTATATTGGTTTTTTAAGAAGTATGTTATACTTTAGCTATTGAAAAGTAGCAGATCTACAAGCTCATAACGAGGCACGAGTGCCACGCTACGAGCTTGTAGGTCTGCTATTTTTGAAAAATCGTGAAAATGTGTTGCAAATCTTTGAATATATATTCTGTCAGAGCGATCGTTTTTAACTCAATCTTTGCTTCATGGGGGGTCCCTGGAACAACATATTTTCAGATGGGGGTCGGCGGCCAATTACATATATTTTTGGGGTCCTTGACATGAAAAACTTTAAGAATGACTGACATAGAAACAGGGTTTTCAGAAAACTGACATTTGCAGAAATGTCTTCAGATCTATATGGGACCGGACCACATCTCCATGATATGATCTACTGCACCACGGATATGTCAACATGAAGTTGAAATAGTTCTCTCTTTTTGTATCTTTTTGTCATCAGTTTCCTCCTTTAAGTGAAAGAAAAAAATATATCTTTTGTATATTCCGTTTCAAAACAGGCCGTATAGTAGCTTTTCGTGCTGGGGCCCTTTACCGTTTTACCGTTTGTCGCAAAAACATGATTTTTGGAAGATAAATATCCTCCGAAGTAGTTATGCATGATCACAGGGGTGACGTGACATTGTAATTGGCTGGCAATATTAGTGGGAGGGGCCTATGTAAGCGACTGTGGCAACCACACTTTGCAATTTTGAAAAATTGCGACCTTTCTAGTTATGCTATGTTTTAGCAGCGTTTTATAGATTAATACACATTCTGGGGAAGAAAAAAAAACACCAGGCAAATGAGGCACCACCTAATTTTGTGTAGGAACATGAACTTGTTTTGTCTCTTCCCCTTTCATAGTCCACTTCCTCCCAGGTGCTGCTGTGTTTAATCTAAACAACACAGGTCTGTCAAAGTAACAGTAACAGTAACAGATACAGATACAGATACAGCTACAGTAGTAACAAGTCCAAATTTTATTCTGACCCCTCCAAGAAAAGGTCTCGATCGTTGTCCTGACCCCTTATCCATCATTTATACATTATGGATAATTAGTGTGGACTTAAACTGTTATTCGTATAGTACCGATACTTGTGTGTGTGTGTGTGTGTGTGTGTGTGTGTGTGTGTGCGTGCGTGCGTGCGCAGGGTTCTATACAGCATGGTTGTTGCCTGTCTCTGTTGTTGGGCTACTGGTCTTCATGTTTGGAATCTGGCTCGTGAACACTGATGTCCCAGCGTGAGTATACCAGTGTGTGTGTGTGCGCATGCGTGTTCGTGTTCGTGTGTGTGTGTGTGTGTGTACATGGTGTGGTTTAGTCTCTTGAAACATTTAGATCCTTTGTCTGGGATGGACATGACCTTTTACACCATCCTCGTGTGTGTGTGTGTGTGTGTGTGTGTGTGTGTGTGTGTGTGTGTGTGTGTGTGTGTGTGTGTGTGTGTGTGTGTGTGTGTGTGTGTGTGTGTGTGTGTGTGTGTGTGTGTGTGTGTGTGTGTGTGTGTGTGTGTGTGTGTGTGTGTGTGTGTGTGTGTGTTGCAGCAGGGAGCTGTGTGCCAGTGGGGACAGCTTCGTCATGTGTCCCCTCTGTAACATCTGCTCCTACTGGAACCTGTCGAGCATCTGCCATGTATACAAGGTACTGTATCTGTCTAATAATGGAGAGAAAAGGGTTTTGGGGTCTTCCCTATAGTATTCGGTGCTATTTGTGCCCCCATGACATAATACAGCATATCTAAAATAAGCAAAAACACTAATTCCAAAAAGCTTAAATATATCTTATACTATTAAAGCTTCTCCACCATAGAAAACTATGATTTGTAACTCAGGGCGGTGATGAAGCAACACAATTTCTATTCAGAATAGGGTTGATTTTTCAATAACAAATAAAAGCATCCAACTGTATGGATATGGAAGGCATTGAATAGTTTGATGAAAAATATTCAGGCATTTCATTTGGCACACTTCCAGTCTGTCAAATACTTTAAAGGTAAATTTACTGTATACTTTGAGCGCCGAGCGATGTGCTGCACTGTCTCACTGTGTGTCTCACTATCTGTTTCACAACATGTCTCACTACTCTCATAACTTAGTGACTAAGTTATGGGTTTTGAGCACCCAACAGTGTCCCCACAAAAAATAAAGTGAATGTAGTCCAAAGGTACACGACACAGGACCAGCACTTTGGTCATTTTTGCCATGTTCATTTGTCACACAAAGCAATTATTTGACCTTCTCCACCTGTGTGTACCGTATAGGCAGGCCTGTTGTTTGATAACGGAGGGACAGTGTTCTTCTCTGTGTTCATGTCTCTGTGGGCTGTGAGCTTCCTGGAGTCTTGGAAGAGAAGAAGCTCCACTCTGACGTATCGATGGGACTGTTCTGCCTTTACCGACATTGAGGTCTGACATCTGGGACTCTTCTCTTTTTTACGTTTACAATGTTTGAACATTATAGCTCTAATGGCTAATTTGAATCACGATGTAACATGAGCTTGTAGATTGGCCATTTTTGTTATTTATTATACCACAATGTATACAGTATGGCTTAAATGGTTAAGGAAACTGCCTATACACACTGTTCTGGGGGGGGGGGGGGGGTCCCCCAAATTATTCTGGGGGGGTCCCCAGATCATTAGCAACATCCATCCATCCATCTCTCTCTCTCTCTCTAGCGCTCTCTCTAGTCTGAGTCTAGACACTCACACACACCCCGTCCAGTTTAGTTCAGGTGCAGAGAGGAGGATTTAGGATTTAGAACTGTAAAGGTCAGAGGTGGAAGGTTAAAAGGTGACGGGTTGTGACCCCTGACAGGAGCGTCCCAGGCCAGAGTTCACAGCGATGGCTCCCATGACCACGAGGAACCCGGTGACCGGAGCGGAGGAGCCCTACTTTCCTGGCAAAGAACGATTCAACAGAACACTGACCGGTGTAATGGTCATCATTGTTATGGTGAGAGACTGACCAGTGTTATGGTCATCATTGTTATGGTGAGAGACTGACTCTGAGCCCTAACACAGTGGTTTTCAACCCTTTTCATATCAAGGTCCATTATATTTCGGCGTATGAGCCACGAACCATCGCTTGATGACATTTAGCCTCTCAGACATTGGCAGTGGAGGTGCAGTGATGTACGATAAGGGACCTACAAAAAGTGCGTGCGTGCGTGCGTGCGTGCATGCGTGCGTGCGTGCGTGCATGCATGCGTGCGTGTGTGTGTGTGAACTTTTACCACTGGTAGTGGTTTCTGCCCGACAGCAGAGATACTCTACCTGCCACACAGAATGGTTAAAAAATAATATTCACCCCAGTAGAGTTGCATATAGTGTAGCTTTAACTGGTGATTGAACTGGTTTTATTTGCAGATTGCTGTGGTGATGATTTTCCTGGTGGGGATCATATTCTATCGCTCCATTCTGTCCATCATCATTCATAAATCACAAGCCAAGTTCTTCATATCGTCAGTGAGTACAAACACTGCACACCAGTACACACAATGCAAATGGTACACACAGCACACGTATTGATTGACTGAATGCTTTATTAGTCAGAAATGTAAACAGCATGTAGTACAGTCAGACATTAAGGATAAATGTCCTGGGGACTTGTTTCCATTGTGGTCTTATGTATTCAATGAATCAACATGTACACAACAATAATGCAAGGAGAAAATGGAGAAATGGTGGCAGTGAATGACACATCCTTTCTAAGGGAATTTACATTTACCTTACCTTATGGTCTCCTCCTGGCTGTTTTTATCAGGCCAATTTTGAAAGAAACCAGTCATTTACACCCTTTAATTCCACATTTTGGTGGCAGAGTAGTTATTCTAAATGTGGGTGGTACCAGATCGTTGTTGTTGCTCCCTCTAGTGGAGTAGTTCGTTTGTCAGGTATGAGGGTGTTGAATGAGGGCACTGTCCCTAGAGTATCTTACACATAGTACATAGTGCATACATTACACACAATATACAGTTTGTTTCTTTATTCTATTATATTCTATTATATCTAGTATTCTAGTTTCATATATATCTGGTTCCACATTTGTCTGTCTGTCTGTCTGTGTAGGCAGGTAGGATCGCCAGCATTTCAGGTTCCGTGTTGAATCTCTTGGTGATTCTGATGTTGTCCAGAGTCTACATCTCCCTGGCACACTTCCTCACACAATGGGGTGAGTTAAAGTCCCTGTTCGGTTGGAGTGTGCTACCGCTATTACTCGTCTTCTTCTCCTTATTCCACCTCCTCTCCTCCTCATCTTCTCCATTCCTTTCACACTTCCACATGCTTAACTCCCTTACGTCCAACTACGACAGCCAGGTATTCATAACAATTTATTATTCTAATCTACATTTTGTATTACAGAAAAGAAAACTATGTCCAGTTTATATTGGTGTTTCTGTTCTGCTCTAGAGATGCATCGAACTCAATCCAAATATGAAGACATGTTCATCCTTAAAGTTTTCATCTTCCAGTTTGTCAACTTCTACTCTTCTCCTGTTTATATCGCTTTCTTCAAGGGAAGGTCAGACACAAAGACACAAAACTCAAATCATACCGTATTTCTAGTGTAAAAAGTGTTTAAAGTATGTTATTTCTGTATAATTTCAATCACAGCATCCTGCTGACCTGTTTCTATATTTTCCAGGTTCATTGGTTACCCTGGAAAGTATCACACCCTGTTTGGAATACGCAATGAAGATGTGAGTGTGTATTCTGTTTGCATGTTTGTATGGACTATGGAGACAAAAGTTTTACATTTACATTTTTAAGACAGATGTTAGCTCCACCCCTGCCTCCTGATAGTTTCAGTTATATTATTTATGTTATGTTGTATTTAGGTCGCATTTATTATGAAAACCCCTGTCATCAGTCACGTCACCCAAGTACTACACCAACTCCACTGGCTCCCCATCAAATATATAACCATCAAGTTATATTTCAGTTTATATACCTTTTTCTTTCATCGGATATCGATGATTTATTTTTCTTTGAGAAACTAAAAAGGGATCCAGAATAGTTCTAAATCGATAAAACTGTATTTCTTTTATAGATAGAAACTTGTACCATACTTAATAATACTACTTTTTAAATGCATAAAGTAGGTAGGTAGCAAATAGTTAAACCTAATAATTCAGCACGTTACAGTTTGTAGCGGTCGAAAGTACTCTGCTTGCGCACTAGTAGGCCATTTATGGCCTACTAGTGTGCAACAAGCAAGTATGCACTCTACAGAGTGCAGTTCTAGTTTAAAATGTTTTTCAAAATAGTAAAAAAATGGCAAATATGTTTAATGTCTAACTGCACCAAGTGCTGTTTACATTTCTGACTAATAAAGTATTCAATCAATCAATCAATCAATCAATCAATCAATCAATCATCAACTAATTCATGTCCCCCTATATAATTGTAGTGTGGTCCTGGAGGCTGTCTGATAGAACTGGCACAGGAGCTGCTCGTTATCATGGTTGGGAAACAGATCATCAACAACGTCCAAGAATTCATCTCACCGTAAGTTTACATTTACATGGCCTCATAAATGACAGCCATAAACAAATACCTTGCACTTTGAATTTCAAACTTTAAGTTTGAAACAACTAACCAACTACAGTAAGCCCTATTTTATACAAGCCCAAAATAGTGATACCAGGTTGATGCATGGTTAATATGTAAATGTAGGATCTTGAACAAAACCAGATGAAATAACCAGTGAAGTATTCCCACTGTATGTATGTACGGTATGTAAAGCACATTCAGAAAGCTTAAGTCATGATAGCAGAAGCTATGCATGCAGTTAAGGTCGATTTAAATCGTCAAATTTCAATCGATCAATTTAAATCGTTTGATTTAAATCGATCGATTTCAATCGATCTACAAGCTCAAAACGTACTGCTTCGTGTCGCATTTCAAGCTTGTAGATCTGCTACTTTTGATGCTTTTGTGTGAAGCTGTATGATCAAGTAATTCATTTATTGATCTATGAACGATTAAAAAACCCCACAAAAGGTTTAAATATGGAAATAAGAGCAGCAACTATATATATTATTTAAATTGTGTAATGTAAAGTTTGTAAACCACATTCAGGAAACTGAAGGCCTGGTGGCAGAGGAGGAACATGACACCTGTAGAGGAACCAGAAGAGCAGTCACCCTGGGAGAGAGACTACCAGTTGCTGGTGTGTGAGGGACTCTTCGACGAGTACCTGGAGATGGGTGCGTACTGCATAGCAAACACTGGCTAACAAGCAGTATATAGTGACTCTTCTCCCTTCTGGCTCTCAAACTATGGGATGAACTCACTCCAAATCTTCCGCCGTAGTCTGAAGATATCATTTGGATAGCATGTTATGTAGACAGATGCCAGGTCATTATTGACCTGGCATCTGGCTACAGTGTTTATAGTTTCAATGTAAGGATATTCTACTGTCTGACTAATAATGGCCGCCTGTCACAGTTATTACACAATTGAAATGGCCTAATCGTGATTATTTGACATAATCAACGACAGTCATTTGTCTGCCCTGTGCAATGTGTGTTAAAAAGCCTAAAATGTATTTTTACCGAAAAGGTACCCAGAACCTTAATGTCTGACTGTACTGTACCACATACTGTTTACATTTCTGACTAATAAAGTATTCAATCAATCAAAATTATTTGTATTATGTTCCAATAAATTCAGTAACCAAAATAAGTTCAGTGCAATAAAACACAATTAAATCGTCAATTACAATTATTTGTTTGACAATTATGATCGTCGAAAGTAAAATATAATCACCGTGACAACTGAAGGTACTGCACACATGGTTCACAATGGTCCTCTCCTCTCCTCTCCCCTCTCTTACAGTTCTACAGTTTGGTTTCATAACCATCTTCGTAGCAGCCTGCCCTCTGGCTCCAGTCTTTGCCCTGGTGAACAACTGGGTGGAGGTGAGGTTGGATGCTCAGAAGTTTGTGCGTGAGTATCGCCGCCCGGTGGTGGAGCGGGCTCAAGGCATCGGCATCTGGCTGGACATCCTGCAGGTCATCACACACCTTGCTGTCATCACCAACGTGAGTTTCTCTCTCTCTCTCTCTCTCTCTGTGTGTGTGTGTGTGTGTGTGTGATAATAATAATTGTGAAGCTTTTTCCACATTGATTTGTATGGTTTCATTCATTTGTCCATCCTTTCTTGTATGAAACAAAATTAATACAAGGGGCGGCGGTGGCTCAGGGGTAGAGTGGCTGGATGGTAACCGCAAGGTGTCGGAAGTGTCTTTGAGCAAGACTCTTAACCCCTAATTGCTCCTGATGTGCTAGTTGGTGCCTTGCAAGGTTTCCGCCGCCATCAGTGTATGAATGTGTGTGTGAATGGGTGAATGTAATGCACAATCTATGTAAAGCGCCTTGGATAAAGGCGCTATATGAATTTACCATTTACCAAGATATCAGCCAGATGACGTCTTACGTTTTCATTTGCTGCCCTAAACAAAGTCCATAGACTTGGCTAGCAAACGAATTACTCATCATAACTAAACAAACATTAACGTCCATAGACTTGGCTGCCACATGACGTAATTTCGGAAAGCCATGCATTGGAGGGGATAGTGCCCCTCAAAAACAAGATAATGTTTACTTTTTTGTGTTCTAAACTTTATTATAACTAGACTGGTGCCCAGCTGTAGAGCACCCGAGTTGGTAACGATGGAAGTTAGAGATTCATGCCCCACCCGGCTATGCAATACCCTTTGTACCCGTGTCAGAGAGTACCGCTTCTACCCATGTGTCCCTTTTATGCCCGTATATGGAGATTTCTGGATCTGTCTCTCTGTGTCCCTTTATTCCTATATGGAGGTCTGTGTCAGGCATGCCCAAATATGGAGTGTTGTGATGTCAGAACAGACCAGCTCCATATTTGGACCCTGGACAGGGGGTCAGGGGCCCTGTCCAGATCCCGGGGCAAGAGGCCTTTTGTGGCGGTTCTGGACAACCGTGGGTCAGTAGATACTGTAGATAGCAGCTGCCAAAGTTTCCCTCAGACCGTTATTGGTCGTGTAAACAAATTCTTTCTTTTTTTTTTACTATCCTTGTTTTATATTATATTTTTGTGCTCATATATAATGTCCACACATATTTGTATTCCGTTGTTGTTTCTTTCTTTTTTTTGTAAAAAACAAAACAAATAAAGTGCTGATCATAAAAAAAGATCTGAGCCCGACCCACTGATTTGGGCCGGGACTCATCAGGCTCATTGTTTCCCTCTAGTGTGTGTGATGTGTGTGCAACATTAGGTGTGTGTGTATTGATGTTTATTATATTATTATTCTTTTCCAAGGCGTTCCTGATAGCATTCACGACGTCCTTCCTTCCTCGTCTGTACTATGCCCACACCACAAACAGCCGCCTCCATGGTTACGTCAACTTCACCCTCGCAACAGCACCGGGAAACTTCTCCAGCACACCTTGCAGGTATATCAGCAGCAGACCTGTTTATGGAGAGTGTGCGCGAGAACTGTGCTGTTCATCAGTCCAGCGTTTGGTCACATTTGTAACATTTTTGCAGCGACACCATGCCTGGATGTCACGTGACCAGATTTGTGATGCCCACTCGCCCACACACATGCCAATTTTGATTGGCAAGATTATAAAATATGAAAATATGAAAAAGTATTGTGACAGATCACCTTGACACATACGAAAACATACATTGTTGATACTAGTACATATCCGTTCGGGGGATATGACATCTCTCTCTCTCTCCCTTCTGTCTCTCTCCCCCCTCTATTTGCCACTTATAACGGTGTCCCCCATCACAGTGCGGAATGACACACCTTCCAGCCAATCACAGTGTGCAATATCTGTGGACGCATTACGTCCACACATTTCGTCCACAAATTTTGAGGATGCAATATCTAGAATTATTAGTTAAGATTACATATTTTTGAGCGGTGTGGTGCTAACCGCTCCAACTCGTGGCATTGTGTGTAGGTTCACTCCCCCCTCCGTCACAGCATTTGGCGTTCAAGTCAATGGCAAAATAAACGTGTGTAGCCCCCAAATGTCACACAATGCTCAACCAATTTCTGTAGATGGATTGGGTCCGCCAATCAGAGAAGCCAATTCCCTAACAACGCGACTCTGGGCGATACAAATCGCCTATTGGGGCGTTCCTGCTGTCATTACCTATGTCCTCGTATAGGTGGTATGGAAGGTAAACAAACAAAGCAACACATGAATTTCATTGGCTATCGCCTGCTATCGCCAGTAGTTGCCGGGTCCCATTTACAAATATTGCACTTCCGGACAATTCGTATGGCTGTTGCCCGCTGTTAAAACGCATTTTTACCCATAATATGGGTAAAAATGCGTTTTGTCTCTGTGTCCCTTTTATGCCCATATTATGGGCATAAAAGGGACACAGAGACAGACAGTCAGACACCAAGACGGACAGATATAAGATAAGTCATTGTGGTATCGATCCCTTTTTAGGTATCGTGGGCATAGGGATCAGAATGGAGACCTGCTGCCTGAATATTTTCATCTGTTGGCGATTCGACTCACCTTTGTTATCGTATTTGAGGTGAGATTGCACGAGATTGAGTGTGTGCACGCACACACGCACGCACCCACCCACGCACCCACCCACGTACGCACGTTGTAATCCCTATGGAAATGCAAATCAAAATGTACATGAACCTGTGGACTTGGCTCCCTTTACCGATATTGACGTCAGGTTGACAGAGGGAGAGTAGTGCCCAGGATTATAGCTTAGGCAATTGGCATCGGGTGACAAATGGGTTACAAAATCAAGGGATAAAATAAAACTAGCCCAGCCCCATACTAACTTTAGGCTTACTAATTTATTCAAACTTAAATAAGAATTCAATAATTGAATGTATAAACATTATGTAATCCAACCATTGACACTTGAGCCAAGAGAGGAACCACCGAGCAAGCTAAAGCGAGTTGCCGTGCCGAATGTTGCAAAAGCCGACTCAGCTCTATGTTCGAGTTGCAACCCGATAGGCACAGAATTGTAAATGTTGTGGGGAGTGCGGGGGAAAAAAGAAAAATAAGTTCTTTGTGGATCCTTAGATGTAGAAAACTGTAAAGAGGTGCTTTTGGAGAGGGTTTTATAGATTCTGGACAAGAGTTTAGGACAAGTATATACCTTTGTTTATACAAAATCACAGTGGAAGGAAAACTGATGGTAGAGCGCGTTTGACCCAACCGCCACTCAAAGTCACTACTGTGTTACTGTGTTGGGCTGCTGGATGCTCTGTATGTCTGGCAGAGTGCGTTTGCGTTCTACTAATAACTGGTTGATTGTCAGCATGTGGTCTTCTTCATTGGCCATATGATCGACCTGATGGTTCCTGACATCCCTGAGGAGGTGGAGATCAAGATAAAGAGAGAATATTACATGGCCAAAGAGGCCCTGGCAGACAACCAGGTAACTGCAGTATATATGTCTGGCAGCAATCTCTTATCTCCACATTCTAACTTTTGGAGTTTTTTCGTAAATGAATGCCCTACTTGATCATACTACAGCGTCACACAAAAGCACCAAAAGTAGCAGATCCGCAAGCTCAAAATGCAGCGGTAAGCGGTTGATTTTATTCTATTTATATTTTCTGGAAAATCTTTTGAATTAATTTGAAAATTGTAGGCAACAGAAAATATATATATTTATTTGTGAGTCATGACTCATAACATAAATCTGTGACCCACTGACCCATTGTCTGGGAGGTCAGATGGGTGGTCTGTGTGCATTTTTAGGGCATGTTAATAAAAAATAAGGAGGTTACTGTTTTTGAAGTTTAAGCTTTTAAAATAAGGCTGATGGACACCTTAAAAGTTATAGTGACAGGTGCATAGGACAACCAGGAGGGGGCCGAATGTTCAGAAAGGGATCTATATGATCAAAGAAAAGGGTTCCCACACATACACTGTCTGGAACTTAAAAATCACACCTGTGTGAAGTGAGGGGTGCTAAAGTCTAACTCATGTTGATTAGGTGATGTAATGGTGATGTATAAACATACGGTGCCAACACAAACATTAAACGCCATTAACAATAAAGAGACAATATGACATAACCGACACATTATGACGTAAATTTTCCCTTCATTGTCAAAGCGTTTACTAAACAAACTTTGAACTAAAGACAAACATTAAACCTGTGTATAAAGAAGTGAGTGGTACTGTACTGTACTGTACTGTACTGTACTGTACATGGTCTTTATTCAATAATTTAATGAAGAGCAGTTCCAGACAGTGTGCATGCGTAGATCCCTTTCTGAAGCTTAACCTTGAAAGGCCTGGTGCTTTTATGCAGTGGTGTAAAGTAAATCTTGAGATATTTGTACTTTACTTGAGTATTTCCAATAGTTTTACTTCTACTCAACTACAGTACATCTCGGATCCAAATATTGTACTTTCATTCCACTGCATCTATTTGACAGCTTTAGTTACTACTGTTAGTATGATTATTATTACAAAACATACAGTAACCACTTCAGGCCTACATTTCGGCCATTTGAAAATAGCCGATGCACAAGCTCACGCATGTGAGCTTGTAGATCTGCTATTTTCAAAATATTTTCAAACATTTGAAAACTTGAAATGGGACATTCTGCATAATGAGTACTTTCCACGTTTGGTACTTTAAGGACATTTTGATAGCAATACATTTGTACTTTAACTCAATTAAAAGTAAAAAAAAGAAAAATCTAAATTTTGAATTCCTGACTGTTTAATTCTACACTGCAGTATTGATACTTTTACTTACTGTATGCTATGAAGTAATGTAAAGTAAAAGCATTGTGTCTCTCCAGTCTTTAGGGAAGAACGTGATTGTGGCTGAGACAGTGGTCCAATCCACAGAATTACGACAACGGAAGCCAGACCCTTCACCTCCTACAGACTCGCCCTCGTCTCCACCCACCACCCCATGACACAGTACCCCCCCCATCTCCACCCACACCACCCCATGACACAGTACCCCCCCATCTCCACCCACCACCCCATGACACAGTACCCCCCCCCATCTCCACCCACACTACCCCATGACACAGTACCCCCCCCATCTCCACCCACACCACCCCATGACACAGTACCCCCCCCATCTCCACCCACCACCCCATGACACAGAACCCCCCCCCCCCCATCTCCACCCACACCACCCCATGACACAGTACCCCCCCCCCCCCATCTCCACCCACACCACCCCATGACACAGTACCCCCCCATCTCCACCCACCACCCCATGACACAGTACCCCCCCCCCCCATCTCCACCCACACCACCCCATGACACAGTACCCCCCCCCATCTCCACCCACACCACCCCATGACAAAGTACCCCCCTCTCCACCCACACCACCCCATGACACAGAACCCCCCCCATCTCCACCCACCACCCCATGACACAGTACCCCCATCTCCACCCACCACCCCATGACACGGTACCCCCCCCCATCTCCACCCACCACCCCATGACACAGTACCCCCCCCATCTCCACCCACCACCCCATGACACAGTACCCCCCCCATCTCCACCCACCACCCCATGACACAGTACCCCCCCCCCCATCTCCACCCACACCACCCCATGACACAGTACCCCCCCCATCTCCACCCACCACCCCATGACACAGTACCCCCATCTCCACCCACCACCCCATGACACAGTACCCCCCCCCCCATCTCCACCCACACCACCCCATGACACAGTACCCCCCCCCCCCATCTCCACCCACACCACCCCATGACACAGTACCCCCCCCCATCTCCACCCACACCACCCCATGACACAGTACCCCCCCCCATCTCCACCCACCACCCCATGACACAGTACCCCCATCTCCACCCACCACCCCATGACACAGTACCCCCATCTCCACCCACCACCCCATGACACAGTACCCCCCCATCTCCACCCACCACCCCATGACACAGAACCCCCCCCATCTCCACCCACCACCCCATGACACAGTACCCCCCCCATCTCCACCCACACCACCCAATGACACAGTACCCCCATCTCCACCAACCACCCCATGACACAGTACCCCCATCTCCACCAACCACCCCATGACACAGTACCCCCATCTCCACCCACCACCCCATGACACAGTACCCCCATCTCCACCCACCACCCCATGACACAGTAACCCCATCTCCACCAACCACCCCATGACACAGTACCCCCCCCATCTCCACCCACCACCCCATGACACCGTACCCCCCCATCTCCACCCACCACCCCATGACACAGTACCCCCATCTCCACCCACCACCCCATGACACAGTACCCCCCCCATCTCCACCCACCACCCCATGACACCGTACCCCCCCATCTCCACCCACCACCCCATGACACAGTACCCCCATCTCCACCCACCACCCCATGACACAGTACCCCCCCCATCTCCACCCACACCACCCCATGACACAGAACCCCCCCCATCTCCACCCACCACCCCATGACACAGTACCCCCATCTCCACCCACCACCCCATGACACAGTACCCCCCCCATCTCCACCCACCACCCCATGACACAGTACCCCCCCCATCTCCACCAACCACCCCATGACACAGAACCCCCCCCATCTCCACCCACCACCCCATGACACAGTACCCCCATCTCCACCCACCACCCCATGACACAGTACCCCCATCTCCACCCACCACCCCATGACACAGTACCCCCCCCATCTCCACCCACCACCCCATGACACAGTACCCCCCCCCCCATCTCCACCCACACCACCCCATGACACAGTACCCCCCCCATCTCCACCCACCACCCCATGACACAGTACCCCCCCCCCCATCTCCACCCACACCACCCCATGACACAGTACCCCCCCCCCCCCCCCTTCTCCACCCACCACCCTGTGACACATTACTCCCTGTTTTCACATGCCCATTTTCTTTTATTTTTGCTCTGATCCAATGAGGGGCATGCATTGCTCATTGTTGTTGTTGTTATTTTCTTGTATATCGTACAGTGTTTGTCGTTGCCCTCAGTTAGTGACTCTGGGCCACCTTGGATAACGTGCTTATGACGAATGATGGTCTATATAAAAATGTTGGTGTAACGTCTCAGGTAACTGAGATCTTTGGTGAATTGCATTTTCTTTTACTTGAACTGAGAATGCGCATGCCTAAAATCTATTAATAAAATAAAAATCACACCCATGTGAAGTGAGGGGCGCTAATATCACACCCGTGTGAAGTGAGGGGCCCTAATATATTAAAGTCAAATGTTGATTATGTGATGTAATGGTGATATAAAACAAACTAGGGTTGTCCTGATCGGATCGGGTGATCGGAAATCGTGGCCGATCACGTCATTTTCAAATGATCGGAATCGGATCGGGAGCCAAAAATTTTGATCGGGACATCCCTAGTGTTATAATAATCATGAGTTGCCCATGTCTGTGTACTTGAACTTGAGACACAGTGTACTTGATATGTATTGTGTACTGCCTGAACGGTAGCATACTTTATAGATAGGCTAGGCTACGAGAGACATCTCAGCGACAGCAAGGTCAGCCTTGCTGCAGTAGGCACGTTATTTTGTCTCATATCTTGTGGTCACGTCATTATGATCTAGCACTATATATGTTCCTGTTTGTGTAATAAACTTTGTGAACCTTTAGAAGTTTAGAGTGATACTGTCTCGTGTCGCGTTATTGTTCTCCCGGGCCTGCCGCCACAGTCGCTGTACCAAAGGAAACTAAGGAATACTTCAACCGGATTATCACACACCACCCAGCCTGCACACACTACCTGTCTGTCAGAACCAGACGAGGGTCCAGTATTTAGAGATTACAACACCTAGTGTCAACATTATATCCATATGATATTAGACTGGAAATTGTCTGTGATTTTGGATATTGTACTATTGTGATATGGCATAAACGTGTTATGTAAAATATCAATATCGGATCGGTATTAATAAAACAGTAGGCCTATACCCTCCTTTGGAGTAAAAAATAAAAGCATGACCCTGCTCTGTTTTCTTCCAGTGGACTGCGTCTGCTCCTTAGAGTGCTCCCATAAACACTGAAGAATATTGCATGGTTATTCAGATTTTCGAGGTAGCCTATAAACAACATTGCTGTACTGCTGTAGTGCCCCATTATGTGTACTGTGCAACTTGTGTTTTTTGTGGTTGTTGCGAATTCAGTGAGTACTTACTATGAGACCTAGCAGATCATGTCTGTCTGTGTGTGTGTCTGTCCCGCTATACGTCCAAATATGGAGTGTGTTGCATCAGCAATCACTCAGCTCCATATATGGGCACAAAAGGGGCCAGGTCCACATATACAGTAACAGCGGGACAGACACACAGACAGACAGACAGACATTATCTGCAGGGTCTCAGCTGCGTTCGCTTCCCGCGTTTGCACGTCTTACTGGTTTCTATTGTCTATCATGCCGGAGGGGCTGAAGCACCCCCTCCCCCCAGGCACTAACCTCGCCTCACCAGGCTTTCCACCGCCTCGGAGGAAAGCCTGGTCTCTGTTTCAAAAGTCCGTATGATCCGGGCTGGGGCCGGATGATGTGGTTACGTCATGTTGTAGTATTGTTTTGTAGTCGCCAGACAGGATGAACAGGCGGCGACAACTTCCTTCTCCCTCTCAATAAAAGCTCTCGCTTACGAGAGCTTTTATTGCTTTTAATCAAACAGGAAGCAACAAACAGCTTCCTGTTTGTTGTAGGCAAACCATTGCCTACAACATGACGTAGGCATATCATCCGGCTCCAGCCCGGATCATATACCGAAATTAAATGGTGCCCAGGCTACCCAGGCACAGCCCCCCTCGAACAGGAGGAAGAAAAAAGAAAAAGAAAAATATATGAATACTAGAAATGTCACGTTATTTATATAAATAAAAAGTCGACTGCTTGGAGGATAACATAAATAGTATTCTTAAACTATACTTGTGTGACTTTTTTGGTTTGTTTTTATATTTATCGTCGTCTCTGACGCTATTTCCGGTTACCGGTTACGGGGCGCACGGATTTGAACAGCCAAACTCTGTGTGTTGTTGTCAACATCGCTCAGAAGAGAATTAGTGATTTCTTTGGTGGGTCCAAGCCCAAATCAAGTCTAGTTCATGAACCCTTCATCATCATGAGCACCAGCAGCAGTGTTCAGCAGGGGAGTGCTAACGTTGAGGAGGACATTGTCGTGAAGTTGTCGTCGTCGTCGTCGTCGGAGGACAATAATAAAAATAGCAGCAGCACCAGCAGCAGTGTTCAGCCGGGGTCGAGCTCGAGTCTACCTGCACGCCCGGGCGGCCACGGCCCCTGCACCTGCAGCCATGAGCCAGGCGACTACCGTTATTACCCTCACGTACATAATGACATTCTGGACAAGTAACACACGTTGGATATACAGTAAATGACTAAATGCCATGATGAGGGAATTTACCACCCCCTCCGGAGCGCAAGAGCACATTTGGGGTTTAAGGTAAAGCATTTACTATTTAACTAGCTCTGGTCCATAGCTCTAATGCGTTTCATTCATTTGCGTTTCTAAATGAAACTCATTAGAGCTAACTATTTAACTATATTATTTCTCTAATGGTCACTATTGCAGTGAGAAATAATATAGTATTTAACTAATTACTATGGCCGCCGTGCCAACTGAACTGCTGAATGCTGCTGCAATTTAATGTTAGATATTAGATTCTGACGGGGAGGGATCTATCATCTATAATGAATGATGACGATAAAACACCCGGGTCGCCGAGCCCAAGTGCGCTGCGCTGTCAGCTCGTCTGTTGTATAATAGGGCTATAATTTCTATGTTTTGATATCGGCTTCTTGCCAATGTCATGTGTAGCCTAAATAGGCCTATGCCTTGCCTTTTATGATGCATTTTGTCAGTTTGTTCATATAACTTGCGTGTGGAGAGGGAAAGTAAAAGCCACTTTTCCGTGTGAAAATGCGCGAAAACGCGCGTGCACGAGGCACATGCGCGCGCACCCCCTACTAAACGCTCAGCCCCTGCTAGTGTAAATTGTAAAGTACTTCCCGCGGGCTTGTGTGTGTGTGCGACAGAAAGACAGAGGTCCACTGGGGGGAGCTCTGGTCTCACTCACAAGGACAATTGTCTCTTACAAGTACAGCATAATTATTATTACACATAATAACAACATGTAGGCATCTTATCTCTATTTATGTTGAGATAATCCTGATGACTATCTTTCTCTCATATCCCTTTATCCCTTCATCACCTTCCAAATCCAATGTCTGTTTATCTGTCTGTCCATCGCTCTGCATCGATTTCTCCATCAGTGACCTCAGTCAAGGACAAACTGCACTACAACCCCACCAAGAAAAATAGGTGTGTGTGTGTGTGTGTGTGTGTGTGTCTGAGAACCCATCTGCAAAAAAATCAAGGAATAAAAGATCACACCCGTGTAAAGTGAGGGGCGCACATCATCACACATCGTCTAATTCCGGCCAATCACAATTTGCATCCTCACCTTTGTCATTGTTGTTTTGGTACGCAATGTTTGTGTTTAAACAAACACAAAAAATTGTCCATTCATTGTCAATGGCATTTAATGTTTGCTTTAGGACAAAATTTGGGTTACACACCAAAAGCTGGACATAGGAGGCATAGCCGCTCCTCAAAAACAGCACCTCTGAGTCAGTCTGTCCCAAATGCCTATAGGCAATAACAAACATACTGTACATGGTCCTGTCAATAATCAGCAGGTTGGAAAAGGGAAGACACTGATGCAATATGTAAACATAAGCAATGCCAATGCTCCAAGGTAATATAGAGACGGTCTGCCATTATAATTAAACCCAAATAGCTTTACAGTATAAGCATGAAAAAAATCACACCCGTGACCTGTGTGAAGTGAGGGGCGCTAATATATGAAAGTCTAACTCATGTTGATTAGGTGTTGTAACGGTGATGTAAAACAAAAGGTGACAAAACAAACATTAAATTGTCTTTATTGTCAATGGCGTTTTTAAAACAAACATTGAACTTAAAACAAACATTAAACCTCAAAAACATACGTTTACTTTGCCGAAGCAAAAATGAAACGATCCAACCAAAACCAAGACTTGTGAAAAGGGTACAGATGTGTAAATAGGCAGCTGTCACATTCACGGATGCAGGACAACTCATTGGGATACAGTTTACTTGTTTGTGTTGTCAATGACCTCAGTGTATGATGTATTCTTTATTTGGTGTTTAGGCACATTAGCAGTAGCACCATCAACTGAACCAGAGTACAATAGCTCTGGTTAAATGGTGGAAACCCAAGCCAGAAAGCACCACAGTTCCAAGAATCTTGAACGGCACTGCACTGGTTCCTAGAACCACATGTTTAGTTGGAATAGTTGGAAGGGTTAGAGGGGTCTCAGAGTTAAATGAACAACCTATGAGTGAAGTCACAGTAACGTACGGGAGCCTGGTCACGTCAACGTGTGATGCAACAGAACACAATACATGTCAACGCTTGACGCCGGAAGTGGGTGACGTATAGATTTGGGTCCATCTCATAATCTGTTGCAACAGGTCTGAGAATGCGTGTGTGTGTGCGTGTGCGTGTGCGTGCGCGCATGGCCCCTGTAGTGAATGGGGTAATTTTCAGTTGAAGTCATGACACACACAGCCAGTGTTGTGCTTCATGCTGAGTGGGACATTGTGCAACAACATGTTCACCGACCAATCACAGGGGAATTGCCAATCAACTGCATGCGTGCAACGTGAGTGCAGTGATGGCTGCATAATGTATAGTTTATCCCTCTATAATTGATTCCCTGTAAAGGTATAGTGCAACAGATAAGGACAAAAGTTCAGTACAATCCATAGTAAATATATACACAATCTGGGAACCCATCTGCAAAACAAAGGGAAAACAGTACCCTCTTTTCCTTATACAGTATGTCTCAAGAGACTAATGAATCAACATTATAGATAGATAGATACTGTAGATAGATAGATAGATGCAAGAACCAGAAAATCTGACCACATTCCACAGTTCTTGCCTCTTCACTGAGCTACCTGTGGTTTTCAAAATGGATTTTAAAATGGTATGGTTTGTTGAACAGCTTTGTACCCTGCTTACATTTCAGAACTGTCTGACCCTTTCCAATGAACCCTCCCTATAATCTTAGATCCGCAGACAAGACTAGTAACAGAAGCAAATACTGGAGGAATGGAAAGCTAGACTTTGCTTTCATGTTTTTACTGTATTTTACTGTACTGTACTGTACTTTTATGTCTGGGAAGTACTTTGTAAACGTTCAGACACTCGTGAGTCGTGACTAAAGAAATCACTTGTTTAATGTTGAATTTAACAGCATAGACAGTGTGAGTTTAATAGTGAACATACATACACAGGCTACGCACAAGTGCAGTTAATACAGTAATACAACTGCTGCTGTCTCTCCCATAATTCTTTCATGCATCTCCTGTAGAGTTTCATTACAATAAATGCTAATGATGCAGAATGCAAAGTCTGCGCACGTACAGTAACACAAAATGATCAACCACACAAGCCTTGCCATACAAGTACAACTACTGTAGTACTACTGCTACTACAGTAATATCTGTCTGTCTTTGTCTTCATGTAAAAATTCTGAAGTGAATTGATCTCCCCAGATAATCACTTCAATCTGCAGGTGAGGATTGCCTTGCAGGCTTGCACACGCATGCATGCATGCAAGCGCTCGTGCACACGCACACACACACACACACACACACACACACACACACACACACACACACACACACACACACACACACACACACACACACACAGCCCACCTGCTGATCCCAAAGTAACCAAAATCAGCTTTTATCCCCAGAGAACCGCAGCATGAACAGCACAATGAAATGGAATACAATGCAATACCACAGAGCATATAGGAAAATCAGAGCCAAATGGAAATCTTCCGAATCTACTTGTAGGCTATTTTATGAGCTGCTAAAAGACCCTATGAAAAGGTGTAACGATGATGCGGTTGCAGTTCAGGAAGCCAGAGCGAAATGCTTTTCCAATCTCATCTCTGAGAATTATTGCAACTCCAGAACTCTGTTTATAGGACCATTGAGCAGGTTATTGGGGCTCCACAGAATGTCCCAGATCCTTACAATCAGGCTTCCCCTGACCGCTGTGAACCATTTAATTTTTTTTCCTTTATTGCTAAGAAATTTGTCCGGGAAATGCAATGCATTATTCACAATGCCAATTTTATTGATAGATTTTTTTAAATCCCTAGATGGTGTTTGCTAGACCTCACTCTCGCAGTAACTACTGTATAGGTTGTTATCACATCTATTCTATGATTTCCAACATCAGTAAACCCCTCAGTTCATAATGAGAGAGACAGTGATTCATAATGGTTTTCTTTCATTGGGAACAGTTTATGAATGCAGCTTGGAAGCAATTTCTATTGAGCTACTATATCATTGAATTGAAGAGCAAATAACGGCACTGCATCCACGGCACAGTGGCCATGTGTAGCTAATCAGTGCTGATTACACCTCTCAGTAATGGCTGCCTCCAAGGCACCACTCTGTGGATTCATATACAGCATACATTGCACACATGAAATTCTCCTCTTTACTTTACTTACTTACTTACGCCTATAGCCCAACTTTAGGCATGGGCCATGAACAAGCACTCTCCAGACGTCCCAGTCCTGGGCCAGTTTCTCCAGCTGTCTGTATGTGTGGCTAGCCTGGTAGAACCACTCCCCCTGCTGGACAACATTTGCATTCTGCCAGCTAAGGGTGAGTCTGGGATCTCTCAGGCAGAGAAGATGTACTCCGGACCAATTCTGTCCGGAGCGATATGCGGCTGTATGGGGCCGCTAGAGGCGGGATCAACTTATTTACTTATTTAAGCTGTGCCACAGCGCAATGTAAACACAACCTAACAAGACTACAACTCGAATTTATTATGGAGATTTTTGTCCCGCTGCTTCCGGGTTCATTGTTTCTGCCTGAGAGATCCCAGATGCAGGCAGGAGGAGGGAACTTGTGAACCTTGCTCTTTCCTCTGTGAATGGTGAGGCCAAAGCGTGTTGAGTTTGATGTAGTCTCTCAAGACAGACTGTTGCCCAGGGGTCGCTGTTTTCCCGAATATTTGACGATGGGATTCTCAGATTGAGTTTGACGAGACTATGTTGGGTTTCTCTTGCATTTGCCGATGAGTGTGGGAAAGAATTCAAGGGCCACTTCATCAGCAAAATCAAGGTCATCTAACTGTGTCCAATTGGTGTCCACTGGAGGTGACAAACCTTGCCTCACTCCTGTCCTCAAGGCGTTCCTCCCTTTTTCAAAACTACACTATAGTCACTGCTTTAAAAAAACATGTTCCTCTGCATTGAACAATTACAGGCCAATTTCCAAACTACTGTTTTCACCTGTTCAGGCTATTCAAAGAGCGAAACCTCTTTGAACCCTCTTTAGCCTCCACAAGTCCACAGTATGTAAAAAAACAGAAAAGACCCCAGTACTGTAGAGCCCTAAGGGACTCTGAGGGTTTAAGTGGTTATGTTTACGACTCTGTCGAAACTATAGACACCTGTATGATCCCGGAACTACATTCATATTTGTTATGCGATGTTCAGAAATGCGTTAAAACAACAACAACAACAACCAAAAGACAGTTCCGCCAGTCCCCTTCTATAGTCCCCTTCTATGCCAGATGGTAATGCAGTGTTAACAGAATACCGGAGCTACAGCAGAGGGTGAGGTCACAGATGGGGCTAACTCACAGCCAAATAAAATATGCACATTAAACTCCCAATCAAATAAAATACTCACATTTACACACTCGCCCTGAAAAGACAGCCTGGTGCGTCACGCCGGTCTCCATGGTAACCATGCAGAAGCATGTAAATGTGTGTTAATGAAACCTAAACAGGAAATGTCTTACACCTGCCACTCAAACAACCCTCCAATTGCACGACTCTGTACAACAAGGTGTGTGTGTGTGTGTGTGTGTGTGTGTGTGTGTGTGTGTGTGTTTGCGGATTGATTGAGTGTCCTTCAGATACAAGAAGTGACAAGGTTCAATTTGAAGACAATTAGCACTAAAAGCTTAATTGGCCTCAAAATACAATCTGTGTGTGTGCATGTTTGTTTTTGTGTGTGTAGTCCTGGAAAATTGTGGCTATTAGTTGCTTTTGGGTGTTAGGTGAGATACCAGGCAGTCATCAGTACACGCGCACACACACACACACACACGCACGTGCACACACACACACACACACACACACACACACACACACACGCACTAACCACATCAGTGAGCTCATGCTTTTCTTTGCTCTTCATTCCCAATGAAATGATCACATTTATAATTTTCATGCGTCTCCTGTAGAGTAGAGAGAAACAGTTTTTAACAGTTTCTTCACCACCATTACCACCCAGTTGGTGAGCAAACTTCCCCTGCATCCAGGTCTTTACGGTTCTGATCACATCCAAACTAACTATGAGAAATTAGGAGCTCAAAAACATGCATTCTCATTTAAACCTGTGAAAACTGATGATGTACTAAAAAACAAAGCCAACGGCCATGACAACGTCTCCACCAGATTCCTCAGAGAAGTGGCAGCCTCTATTGCTCCAATACTAGCCCACATTACAAATGTATCCATCAGTCAGTGTCACATACCACAGGATTTCAAAGTGGCGTGAGTAATACCTCTCAAAAAAGGAAACAAACTAGAACCTGCCACTTACCGTCCTGTTTCCATCCTTTGTTCCACCTCAAAGGTTATAGAGAGATACATTCACGAACAAATCAGCAGCTACTTAGACGAGCGTAAACTCCAAACTTGGCTTACTGATAACAAACTCTCACTACATCTCGGAAAAACTGAATCCATTATTTTTGGGTCCAAACATGCTCTCAGTAAAGTAAATGGAAATTATGTCAAGGTCAGAGTTGACGACATAGTAATCTCCAGCAAAGAAGAGATTACATATCTTGGCTGTATTCTTCACAACAAACTAGGTGAAATGGGTAATCAAAAAAGTTAACCAAAGAACAACATTTCTGTGCAGAATTTCCTCGTTTGTCAACAAAAGTGCTCTCAAGACTCTAGCGGGAGCCCTAATTCAGCCCTACTTTGACTATATGCTTGTACCTCTTGGTTATCAAACATCCCTATGACAGTAAAGACCAAGCTACAAACCTCCCAAAACAAACTAATTCGATTACTCCTTGGTCTGGGGCCCATGGCCCATCTTTTTGCAACCTATTTTGATAGTCTAGGGTGGCTCCAGGTAGTTAAGCAATTGAAATTGGGACTGACATTTAAAATTGTAAATGCAGCTTTGCCCTCTGTACCCGCATACCTGACAAACTACCTCAAAAAAGTGAGCGACTCCAGTAGCCACAATACAAGAGGAAGCTAGAACAAGGATCTGGTACCACCCACTTTCAAAACAAACATGGGCAAATTCTCCTTCTACAGCACTGCCATCCAAGTGTGGAATGCCCTGACTCCCTCCCTCAGAAAATGCAAATCCCTGGCATCCTTTAAAACAGGCCTCAAAATCCCCCCCCCCCCCACCTTAGTCTAGTTTAGTCTAGTCCTTGCTCCTCGCGTGCATGCGTGAGTTCATGCTTTTCTTTGCTCTTCATTCCCAATGAAATTATTAAATTAATAATGAATACTGACTCAATACTTAGCATAAGTATTGCGTCATAGCATAATAATACTCTGGATGTGGCAAAATTGCAACCATACCATACTTCCATTGTAAATGTCTGTCTCCTGGTGAGATGGTCAATGCTTCCAAAGGTTTAGTTTGAAAGGTGATTTATTATAGGTGTACAGTACAAATGTAAACACATGGTTTTGTTATATGTTTATGTACATGATGCATGATTGTTGCCCCTGGATTGTGTGGGACTAAATTAACCTTTTTTATGAATAAAATGACATTTTGTCCAATCTGTATGGTACAGTATGTTAATACAACGTATTACACCTAACCAGTGGTTTTCAACCGTTTTCATATCAAGGACCATTAAGGCTCATTCATAGTATGGATTTTCGGTGGTGAGGTGACCACCGCTCCGGTGGTGAGGTGACCACCGGAGCTGAAATAACGTTGAGCGGTGATGAGTAAAAACAGAGAGAAGGGCTGTGGCAGTGGCGGTGGTTTGCTTGTCAACGCGGCTCGTGACGTCATGTTGTAGTTCGGTGGTTACCTCACCACCAACAATCCAGACTATGAATAACGCTTTATTTATTCGGCATTTGAGCCACGGACACCACTTTGAGATTTAGCCTCCTGTCTGTCTGTCTGTCTGTCTGTCTGTGTGTCTGTGTGTCTCTCTCTCTCTCTTTCTCTCTCTCCCTCCCTCCCTCTGGCTTCACCTGATAACAAGCCGGCCTTTTGTCTCCACCCCCTTATCTGTCAATCACGGCCTACACACAGCGCTACTGGCTGTCAGCCTGAGCCAGACTCCGCCCCATTACTGCAGTATGTGTCAGTCAGCCGTCTGTCTCGTTAAGGTCGTCATTGTTAATGGTCTTTTCTTAATGAAGCTATTCTTGATCCCACATTGTTTAATCTGCTCGGAACACCTGGAATGCCCTCATGCACACACACACACACACACACACACACACACACACACACACACACAGTAGTCACACACACACAGTAGTCACACACACACACACACACACACACACACACAGTTGCGTGTCACTTCATTTTGACGTTTCGTTTTATTTGCAGAGAATGTCTTCCGAGCGACAGACAGACAGACAGACAGACAGCACCCCACCTTGCTGTATGTTGCCATTATATAAATATTAGCTTATTGTTATTGTGTGGTCCATGGCCTAATAAATGCAAAACAGGGGGGTTCTTGATATTAGAAAGAAGGAAAGAAAGAAAGAAAGAAAATGACTCAGTCATAACGTAGCGCCCGTTTTCATTCGTCTCCAACGTTCTTTTGTTGGTTCACCACTGTGTATTGTTTTGGCATTCCTCTAGCTCCAGTTAGCTCATAACATTAGCACTGTTGCCATTCGCTCCACGTTGCGGTGTTTAGAGTATAAACTGTCTCAATTGCCGGGGCCCGAGTCTATTGAAACACGTGGCAGATATTGTGAGGAAGGGAGAGCATTTGACTCACTTTTTCCTAAGTGTGTGTGAGTGCGTGTGTGTGTGTGTGTGTGTGTGTGTGTGTGCGCGTGCGCAGCCTAGCCTACATGCTTCATAATCCAATGTAACAAAAACCAAGGAATAACGTGTTCTTTCCACACGCTATGTCCAACCAGGGATCTACCCTGTCAGGTGGTAAGAAGCTCACTCCTCATGCATTGAAGGAAGCATATTGAAGGAAGCATAAGCTCAGTTTGGTGCTCTCCCCAGGTTGGCAGAGGGAGAGTAGACGCCCTGTTGGATAAAAAAACGAACAGGAAGACACGGACTGTAATGATATAACAATGCAATATTATTCATTCATGCATTCGCCCGGTACAGGTGGGCTAAAACTGCTCTATGAGCTGGTCATCAACTATAGGTCAGATCAAAATGCTTGTTTGTATTCTAGCTGGGTATTTCCAGGTGAAATGGCATTTTCACAATATAACATTGTGTCCAGAACATTAGCATCGTCTAATAGTCGATTGATTGAAGTATTTATTAACAGTATGCCGAATGGGTACATTTCAAAGGAAAGCACAACTCAATACAAAAACTGTTACTGTGGACGACACCAGAAAGCATTACACTTGTTTACAATAGGGTTCACCATTTTTAATTCAGATCAGAACATTTAGAGACATACCAGATCCATTACTAGATACTGTACTCTGTCGTCAACCATAAGCCATTCCAGCCTGTCAAAATGGGCAGGGGTGCGGTGGGTTCGGGGAGTGAGGCCATATAGTAACCTGACCAGTTTGTTTTAGGGTGTCTGGAGCCTTGTTTTGAGGGCCTTTGAGGTGCTGTGGTATCAAGAGGTGCATGCATTGTCGAAGAAACCTTACCTCTTCAAGGTGTTTTTGTTGACCAGTGAGGAGATAGGAATCTTGTTCTTTGGTTGACTTTTTACGTTGGTGGCCATTTTATCGTGTGTAATAGATAGGATTGCATCCAGCTCACTGCTGTGCTATCAAAACCAATTGCTTTTAGCTTATTTACCAGTATCGTGTCAAAAGCCGTTTGGAGGTCCAGCATGACCATGCCACAGTACTTGCCAGCATCCACCTTGATGTGGTCGCTCAAATAGAGGAGGCATGTGATGTTCTGAAGCCAGATTGGAAATCGTACATTAGTTTTTTAGTGGCAAGATAGATAGATAGATAGATACTTTATTGATCCCGAAGGAAAGTTGTTTCAGCTCCAGTGTAAAACATATAGTGCATACAGAATAAAAAGAGCATGATGAACATATAAAAATACATTATCAGTAAATAGAATGCAGAAGAAAAAGGCAATAGCTATAAGTTAAAAAAGGCATGAGTTAAAAGTACAACATAAAAAAAAGCAAAGCAAATACGTTAACTGACGAACCCCCTCCCTCCTCGTCTCCCCCCATGGCCCCCATTGATTCATTATATAGTCTAATGGCCCTGTGCTACATGTCTGGGATAAAAACCTGTTACTGAATTTGCTCTTCTGGGAATTAAGTGCTGTGTGCAGTGGGTAACATCGTCCAGGATGGCTAATGTCTTGGCCAGAGTCCTCTTCTCTGCCATCACAGCCACAGAGTCAGGCTTGGTCCCTGTTGCCTGTCACCTGTCGCGTTCCCTCCCCAACACACCACAGCATAGAAAAGAATGCTGGAGACCACTGACTGATAAAACATCTGCAGGAGCTTCCTGCAGATGTTGAAAGAAGAGGCCAATGTCCAAAGAATAGAAATAGCAATAATAGGGCGATAACAATAGCATAAGTGTCCTGTTCTCCCAGAAGTGACGAATGAATAATAATACTGCTCCAATGTCACATGCAGAATTTCTGACCCAAATGCAGACAGCCAGAAATAGTTAGTGCAGGGGTCAACACTGATATTATTGAATTGGTACTACCTAAGGTGACCGTAAAATGTTTAAATTTTTCTATGTCTCTAGTATGTCTCTTGGTATAACTCTTCCAAATAACTTCCAAATCAGGCCATAGCCGTCATCACAAATGTACTGAGGTCATCACATTTGGGCAAGTGGCTATGGCCGAATTTAGACCAAGGAGTGTTTTTTGTGCAAAACTAATGCTTGGAATGGATTCAGAATCATGAAAACCCCGTTACGTGACATGCTACTTAATTTTTTTGCCTTATATAGGTTGTCTATGGTGTGGTCACATCTAACCGGCATTAAAGCTACTGAATTGGAAGAGTTATCATCATACCAAAATATATCCCTAAAGCACCTCCAAGCCTCCCCCTTACGCCGCCCGTGGCGACAATGCAGCCTCTTCAAAACCATGTGACTTCCAGAGGAAATTAATTGAAGCTGCCCTGTGTGTCCTCCCCCCCCCCCCCCCCCCCCCCGTGTGGGAAGGACTCAATTGGCATAAAAACTCAAAATGGGGATAAAAAGCGGTAAAATAAATAATTGCCTAGATAATGTTCCTTAAACCGTCTCTGAAGAGACCTTGAACAATGACCTGAAAGAGCTCTTGTTTTTCTCTGTTCCCAAAGGGAAATAATTGTCTGTCTCCAGAGGAAATATAATTATTCATTTTAATTAACTAAATTAACTCATATTCAAGGATGTGGCCTGAACAGAATGATGACACAAGCATTTCTGATTACGCACGGTTATGTCTCTATGTGCTATAGTTGTACCACACAAATCTTAATGAAAAGACTTAAGTTGTGCAACCACTTCCTTACGCAGCTTATTTTTGAATTTCTTATTGAAAATGTTTGGAAACTATTGAATCATTTAGAGTTTGTCTTCATATAAATCGTCTCTTCTTGGAGGTCGCTGGCACGAAACATTTTCAGTTAGGCAGACCCGTACGACCAAATACAATAAATTGTTTTGGGGGGGAAGGCAATTTTGGAATCGACCTCAGGTCTTGGGTTAAACGGCCACAGACGAATAAAAAACGAGGTTTCAGCAGACACGCTACCTTACCCTGAGGATAGGCAGTGTGCCTGCAGAAACCAGGGGGTCCCAGGCTAAATGATTGAGAGTTATAGAAACCAAATGTACACTCTCCCAGAGTTAAAAAACAAATCGATTCAAATGGGGAGCCTATTCTGCCTAATGCATATCAATCTGAGGTGTTCTTGAAATTTGAACTGAAAATGGTTCATAAAAAGATCGGCTCGAGGCCAACTCCCCCCTATCTCTATATGACGCTGTTTAATTGTCCGTTCAGAATATAATGAGTTTGTTCCTCTTCGACACCAATTACCAAACATACACACTAAATTATGCTAAATGGCACTAAACGGGTGCAGTCATTAGTCCTACAACTACAACCTATCTCAAACCCTCACCCTAAACCTAACCTCCCACGGGGCAGCACACCTAAACCTAACCTTAACCCATACCCATGTCTAACCAATGACTAGTCTAAACTAAGTATGCACCCCCACTAAACATGGTTCTTTGTCTCGGAATCGCAGGGGAACCTTTTTTGGCACCTATCTTAACCTTTGTCAAAAAGTGCTTTGTAACAGTGTTTCCCAAACTTTTTAGCTTTGGGGAAAAAACAAAAGAGACCTTTTTCATTTCACAGGTCTGTGCATTACAATACGTATACCGTAGACGTAGTTTTGAAGCGCATATTTGAGCGGTATAGTCCGACCGTTGTTCCCACGTCGGACTAATGCTCCATCAGAATTGCGTCCAAATCCCGTTTTGCAAAAGGACAGAAAGATTTCTCTCTGTGAGTGTGACTGTATAGGTATATGATACCCCTCACAAACTCCTTTCTGATACCCGCAAACTCGGCCAAAAACATTAGTGCCTCAGCCTCAACAATCTCAAAGAACCACTTTTCTGTGTGTAGATTTACATTTTATTCAAACAAACGATTATAAAGATATAATCACATTTTCCATGCAGGAGATATGAAAGCACAATTCATACATTCATTCACAGATTGAATCTGTCGCATAAGATTTCTTCCAGGGGAAAAAAATAATCTATTATTAAAGTTAATTAAAGTAATTTTTCTTTCATTTTATTTTATGTACATTTTTATTTGGAAAATGGACACTGGGAGATGAAAAAAGACGCAATGGAAAGAAAGAGTGAATGAGTGAGTGAGTGAATGAATGATGAATTCACAGGTTCAGAAGATGTTCCCTCGTGCCGGCGGATTAGCACGACGTGAAGGTTTTCCAGAAAAAGTTCTTGCAGCCAGCTTTGCGTTCCCGAGGGGCCATTAAGGGGCCCAGGCCCCTGGCCATGACTCCGCCTCCTGCTGCACCAGCAGCACGCTCCAACTCCACCCCATCCTCGCCTGGCTCCGCCCCCTCACCGCGAGCCAGACCACCGTCGGACTCCAACGCCTCATTCTCCAGTGCGTCAAACACTTCCGACAATAACTCTGATAATGAATAATGAGCCATGTCCTGGTGAAGATGGAGAGAGAGAGAGACAGACACACACACACACACACACACACACACACACACACACACACACACACACACACACACACACACACACACACACACACACACATAAAATTAATAATTGTAATATTGAACATTTTTAAAACTATTTTCTTCTGATCCTCTTTGTGTGTGTGTGTTTGTGTGAGCATGTCAAATCATCGACCTGGTGCATTGTCTGATTTATAATAATATATTATATAAAGAATTATTAAGCCATGTCTGTTTCTAACACGCATGCAGGCGCGCAAGAGTCGCATGCACGCAGGCACGCATGGGTCGCACACACACACACACACACACACACACACACACACACACACACACACACACACACACACAATAAATGAATTTCTGTCTCTCTTGTTTATAGTCCTGCACTGTTGAGTATATTATGTATACCGTGTATAATTTTAAATTATTAGACTTATTCATTGTACATTTATACATTTACATGTTTATAAATAGTAGTCAATGTTATATATATTATTTAATTAACCTGACTCTCCTCATCAGCAACTCCCCACTCTGCATGCCAATAATTTTGCCTTTTTAAGCCCTTGTCTTTCTGTGTCTTGCACGTGTCATTTTGCTATGTCTTACTCCAAAAACAGATCTCTATTGTTAAATAAAGGTAAAATATAAATGTCTTGCATATGTTCAATCATTCACTCTTTCAGATCCAGTTCACAGCTGGGACCAGCAGTATTCTATAAAAAAATGCCTTGACTTTTATCTATCTATCTATCTATCTATCTATCTATCTATCTATCTATCTATCTATCTATCTATCTATCTATCTATCTATACTGTATCTATCTCTAGATCTCTAGTTTGACACATTTTGGCAATATATAGTTTCTCGATTTTTTTTTCTCCAATGGTTAATATCACCCTTTCCTATCTGTCCTTTCTCCTTTCACCTCCCCTTCCTCTTATCTCATCTCTTCCCCTCTCCCATCTCCTCTCCTCCCCTGTCCTCTCTCTCCTGTCCTCTCCTGTCTCCTCTTCTGTCCTCTCTACTCTCCTGTCCTCTCCTCTTACGTCCTCCCCTCTCCCATCCTGTCCTCAACCCTCTCCTCTTCTCCTCCGCTCATCTCCTCGTACCTTTACTCCCTGGTTGAGGAGTGTCCGGTGCTGAAGCAGCAGTTGCCGTAGTTTGGCATCAGTTGGAGCCGCCGATATGCTGCTGATCGCCACGGTAACCGAGAGGAGTACCAGCATGCCCTGGAGACGAGGAGACACCATCTTCTTCTGTGGTAAAAAATAAATAAATAATGATATTAATATTAACTGTAAACTTTTCGTATAGCACAATGTGTGACAAACTCCATTCAAATACATGAACACATACCTGGAACGTGTGGTTTAAAATGTGCTTCTGCCTCCGTCTGCGCTTGTTTCTAGTCTTTCTTCTTGTCTATGTGCAGCGGCTTTTATACAGACCACCTCTGATGTCATCACTTGGGGGAGGAGGAAGAAGAACCCTCCCTGTCGCTCTTGTGATTGATGGTGATGATGATGATGTTGATGGTGATGGCGATGGCGATGATACATGCAGTGACAAAGTTTCCAGCACCCAACCCCCCCCCCCCCCCCCCCCCGTACTAGTGAGAGTGATTCGCTTCCGTTTAGCAAGAATAGCAGAAGACATTTGGTCTCTCAGGCGTGAAAAAGAAAAAGACAAACGATTTTGTCAAATATCCACAGAGTCTTCTCTCCTATAATGTCCACTCGTCCTCTTTCCTCTTCTCTACTTTGCTGTACATTTCAGATTTCTGGCTGTGTGCGTGCGTGTGTGCGTGCAAGGTTACGGCTATGTAGGCCATATACCTTAAAGGTCAGAGGTCATGATTAGGCTTTAGAGTCAGACCATATAATAAAAGTGGTGGAGGGAGGGCTGGCGGGCGGATGGATGGGTGTTTAATTGAGTGTGCGTCATCTCCCTTCCAGCTCTGTTGTTGTTCCAGTTCCATCTTGTGACGGAGCATGAATTAGGTGCCTGACCCATATAAGAGACAGCGGTCTCCTCAGTGTCTCCTGTGTCTTCTGTGTGTCGCACGGCTCGCAATGCATTTTCAATGGGAGTCACCTGGTTTGACGAGACAAGCTTGCTCCTTGCTTGCTCCATGGGGCGGAGGGGGGGGGGGGGGGGGGGGGGGAGGAGGGAAGAAGACAGCCAGGGAGCAAGCTTGTCTCGTCAAACCACGTGACTCCCATTGAAAATGCATTGCGAGCCGTGCGACACACAGAAGACACAGGAGTCGCATACACACACACACACACACACACACACACACACACAATAAACTCTATCTATAGTATCTATCTATCTATCTCTAGATCCTTTTTCCAATGGTTAATATCACCCTTTCCTATCTGTCCTTTCTCCTTTCACCTCCCCATCCTCTCCCCATCCTCTCCTCTCCTCTCCTCAAGGAACATAATTCCTTCAGAGCTTTTGGACAAGGGGAACCTGCTGTGGCCTCCTAACTTGAAGATTGGGTGAGGAATATACTTTTTTAATCACTTTTTTAATCATTGAAATGAGATACAGTGCAAGGTGTAATGTAAGCAATGTACTGGACTTTAGGTAGATGCAGAGCAATCAGCAGCCAGGAGATAAGCCATGCAGCCATTAAAATAACATGTGTGTGTGTGTGTGTGTGTGTGTGTGTGTGTGTGTGTGTGTGTGCGTTGGAATACAAATACTGTAAAAAGATGGCATATGACATGAAAGCCTGTCAGGCACGGTGAGGTACCATCATCGTACTATAAATGCACCACGTCTCTGTACGTCTGTAATCCACATAACCCGAGAACCGTTCGCCCCACCGAATTCAAATTTTACATACACGCTCCACACCACCACAGGGAGTCCAGTACTCGGCATTGAGTTGGTTGGATACACCGTTGTCCAGAAACACCAGAAAAGGCTCTGGTCAGGCACTGCCAGTCGACCTAATCAGCTCCTCACCTGTAGAATTACCAGCCTTCTTCTTGATTGGGGCTCTGTATAGACCTCCCTCCCAATCCACTTTTTACAACCTGTTAGATGATGTATCAACTGACATAGGCTGTTCGGGGGCAATCTTGATTGGCGACGTCAACACCAATATTTTGGTAAAAGACACAGCAATCTATAAGTCCTTCCGAAATTACTGTAGCCTGCATAACCTGGTTCAGTTGATTTCTCAATATACAAGGGTATGCCCTGACTCTCAAACCATCTTAGACCTCATCTTGACAAATGACCAGACCAAGATCTCCAGAAGTGGTGTCATACAGTGCAATATAAGTGATCATGATATAATTTATTGTACTCGTAAACGTCACAAATCTGCAGTCAATTGTCATAACACAATCAGATTCAGATCATTAAAAAACTACACCTGTGAAGCATTAAATACAGCTCTGGAGAATCTGGACTGGTCAAACGTCCTTAACTGTACATCTACAGAAGAGGCCTGGTCTCATTTTAAATCTGCCTTTCTATCAGTGGTTGACAGCCTGGCTCCCATGAAAATCATTAGGGGAAAAGCGAGAACTCAACCATGGATGAATGCCGACATCCAAATGGCCATGAAAATGAGAAATGAGAGTTCAGCCAAGTTCAGAAAAAACAGTTCGACAAATGCAAACAATTGCGTAACAAGGTAAATGGCATGATCAAGACAGCCAAACAAACTTACTTCAATGAGAAAATTGAAGAAAACAAGAAAAAGCCCCAAAAACTTTGGAAGTCCCTTAAGGAACTGGGCTGTAACAACAGGCTCAAAACAAAGATCACAAATCTCAACATTAAAATAAATGGCTCGCTCATCTCTGATAAGCTGAATGTGGCTAACTGCCTAAATGGTTTCTTTACAACCATAGCTTCCACACTGGTGGACAAGTTGCCCTCCCATTCAGGCCTTTATGGAGAGCAGCATATAAGCGCGTTTTACAAAGGTCTTGGTGCTGTTGAGGACAGCTTCAAAATCTCGTCCGTAACAACAGAGGACGTGTTAGCAAAACTCAGTGCCTTACAGCCAACTAAGGCTACCGGCCATGATGGTATCCCCACTAGGTTCCTCAGAGATGCAGCGGTTTCTATTGCCCCTGTTGTGGCTCACATTACAAACCTGTCCATCAGACAGGGCCATGTTCCACAGGAATTCAAACTTGCAAGAGTAGCTCCTCTCTATAAAAAGGGCAGCAAGTTGGACCCTGGGAACTACCGCCCTGTGTCCATCCTTTGTTCCATCTCAAAGGTCATAGAGAGACTAGTGTATGAACAGATAAATTCATATCTGCTTCATAACAAGCTTCTTTTTGAATTCCAGTCAGGCTTCAGAAAATCTCACTCCACTGACACATGTCTGTTATACTTGACAGATAACATCAGACGTGAGGTGGACTCAGGCAAGTACTGCGGAATGATCATGCTGGACCTTCAAAAGGCGTTTGACACTGTGAACCACTTAATACTGCTGAACAAGCTGAAGGCAATCGGTTTTGATGGCCCATCATTAAACTGGGTGAGATCTTACCTCGAGGGAAGGGAACAGGTGGTCGATGTGAATGGTACCCTGTCTACCTCCCTCCCAGTAGAGTGTGGGGTCCCCCAAGGGAGCATCCTAGGGCCTCTACTGTTTCTAATTTATGTAAACGACATGAACTCGGCATGTAAATGCAATCTGTTCTTGTTCGCAGACGACTCAGCTCTCCTGGTCTCGGACAAAGATAAGTCGCAGGTCGAGAGAGTACTCAGCACAGAGCTCGGTAGCATCTGTCTTTGGCTCTCCGACAACAAATTGTCACTGCACCTTGGGAAAACTGAGTCTATTCTGTTTGGTTCAAGTCATAACCTCAACAAGTCTCCGGGATTCACAGTTAGAGTGGGTAACAGTGTGGTCACAAATAGGGAAGAGGTCACTTACTTGGGTTTTATACTAGATAACAAACTCACGGGTGAAAAAATGGCAATGAAAGTGATCTCAAAGGTCAACCAGAGAACTCGTTTCTTGGGCAGGATATCCCCTTATGTCAACAGCTTGAACCCCAGGTCTCATCTTACCTCTGCCCACTTTAGTAGCCTGGGATGGCTAAGGGTGGAGGAGAGAGTATCTCAGCTCTCATTGTGTCTGGTCTTCAAGATCCTAGGTGCCTCTGTTCCAGAGTACCTGATGGGCTACCTGCCCAGAGTGAGGGATGCTCACAGGTACTCAACCAGAGGAAGTCCTTATGATCTAGTTCCCCCCAGTTTCAGGACACTCATGGGAAAAAATGCTTTTTTCTAAGCAGCCACTACTCTGTGGAATGCACTCCCTCCAGCCCTGAAATCCCTAAATTCTATTGCAATATTTAGGAAAGACCTGAAATCATGGCTCCATCTACACACTCACTGGTCATAGTTAGATTCCGACACTGGATAGCCCATCTCCCATGCTCAGGACTATTCTCTCAGGGTACCTCTTGTCCTATGTATATAGCTCCCAGCCTTATACATAAGGATTATTTATTATATGTTCCATGGTTGTTTTGTCTGTACAGTATGTATGTGTATAATTTCATGTTACAAAGTGGACCACAATGGAAACAAGCAAAGGCTTTTTTGTGTCTAAGTCCATTTGGCGTTTTTTTAAATGATGTCATTTTTCTGTAATTTTCAGACACAGGCACATACAGAGATCTCCATATGGGACACAGACAGACGGTTAAAGCGGGTGCTGTGACAATGCGTATATCTATTCTACGTCCGAGCATAGACATGGTAACACCCCGCCTGCCTTCTTATTGGCCTACCAACTGATTGGCCTACCAGCTTGGCACGCGCAACAGTAACTTGTAACTTAGATTTTTGTAGAAGAGGCAAACTAATATTGTTTATGCCGTTTGCTTTGATTGAATGATTGATTGAACACGTATTTGTATACGATTTGATTTGGGTGTGTTCTAAATTAAATTCTAAAGTGTTAGTGTTAATTATCGTGTATTAATCTAATTATATTAAACTAATACTATTATACTAAAAAGGATAAAGATCAAGGGAAAAGAGACCTTTTTACAATAGGCTACAATAATGGTTGAAGTTTACACTGTACACATGCAAATAAACGGCATAAACAAGCCTCTTCTACAAAACATAAAATGTACTGTTGCACGTGCCAAGCTGTCACTCTCTTGTACGTATCGTACTTCCACCACCTCGGTAGGCCAATCAGAGGCAGGCGGGGCGTTACCATGTCTATGCTCGGACATAGAATAGATATACGCTGTGACAATGGGTATTGCATACTAGGTTGAGGTTCCCAACTTGCATTGTTCCCAAGTAGGTCTAGTTATACTTGGGTGTTAATGAGGTGACGTCATGCATGGAGCTCTCTATCTCTCTCTCTCATTTCCATGTCATGGACCCGCAAATGAATGTCCCTAATCCCCACCTGAAAATGTTTTATGCCAGGGAACCCCGTAAATGTCTCAAAAATATTCCAAATATTTCACAATTTTTTAGATCCCACAGTATCATGGAATCCTTGAAAAAGAAAGCTTGCTCTCAACAGGCTTCCCTGAATAAATATAGGAAATAGAAAGAAAGAAAATGATCAGTGAGGACCAGTCAGAATACAGCTGGTTTATCAAGAGCACATTGAGAATTATTCTGCCTATAAACATATGTCATGTCCTATAGTTACTAGTATGACCAAATAGGGGAAGGGAAACATTGAAGTCAATGAGACCACCTGTGACCTGGGTGCAAATCAAGTTTTGTACCCGGGGTGCGGGGTGGGCAGGCCAACAGCTACACAGTAGTCTTGACCCTGATTGTGACATTTGGTAGGTGGTTTGAAAACACACTCGGACTCGATGGACAGTTAAAATAGTGGGGTTCCGTCTCCATGTTAAATTTAGTTGTCATTTACAACTCATGTAAAAGTTTCACTTTCAAGTACTAATTTGAAGGTGAGGGTCTATAGAACCATTTTCGTTCGAGTGGCAATCACCAAAATAAAATAATTGGCCTATAGGGGGCGTAGTCAGGTGCCAACCCCCATCAGCCCTAACAAAATATGTAAACTGCTGTAACTTTTGATTACATTTTCCAATCTGAACATATGAGATATGTATGGATTCACAATCAAGAGTAGCAGTTGGTACATTATTACACATAATTGTTTCCACCCAGTATTGGTGTATATCCACAAAAATAGCAGGAAAAAGGAGCTAAAAACTAGTAGTGGGGTCCCAACACACACCGTCATTTACAACTCAACAAAAGTTTAACTTTCACTTCTAATTTGTAGATAATGACCTATAGAACAATTTTAGTTCGAGTGGCAAGTCTACAAATTAAAAATATATATTTCTTTGCCAAATTTCCAAAATGGCCAAAATCGGAATTATGTTTATTTGAAAAAGGTCTTGATTTTCTTATCTTGCTGTTTTGTCTTTGTTTTTTTTTGCTATATCAAGTCAATCCTGTGTGAGGAATCAACTGGATTTCAAATTATAATGTTTTGAATAATCTGATATAGAAACAAAATAAAGATGGCTGGCAATGTACATTGAATTACTACATTATGCCTAACTTCTATCCTGTTGAACCTAGAATGGTGATGTTGGTGCCTATACCTATGTTATCATGAATGACTAATTGTATAAAAACAAAATACATATAATAGGACAATATATAATATTTCACACAAATGAGACAATGCAGTACATATGTGGGGAACTAAAGTTAGATATTGGAATATAATACACCACTCCTGTGTTATATTAGTTTATTTTATTTTATTAGTTATACTATGTACTGCCACTATAGGGGGCAGAGTAGCAGCCGCAGGTGTGTCTTAATTGTTCAGACTTTGAAAACAAACGATTTTGTCAAATATCCACAGAGTCTTCTTTCCTATAATGTCCACTCGTCCTCTTTCCTCTTCTCTACTTTGCTGTACATTTCAGATTTCTGGCTGTGTGCGTGCGTGCGTGCGTGCGTGCGTGTCCTCTCATTCCCCCTCCAAGGTGATTTACGTAAGGTTACGGCTATGTAGGCCATATACCTTAAAGGTCAGAGGTCATGATTAGGCTTTAGAGTCAGACCATATAATAAAAGTGGTGGAGGGAGGGCTGGCGGGCGGATGGATGGGTGTTTAATTGAGTGTGCGTCATCTCCCTTCCAGCTCTGTTGTTGTTCCAGTTCCATCTTGTGACGGAGCATGAATTAGGTGCCTGACCCATATAAGAGACAGCGGTCTCCTCAGTGTCTCCTGTGTCTTCTGTGTGTCGCACGGCTCGCAATGCATTTTCAATGGGAGTCACCTGGTTTGACGAGACAAGCTTGCTCCTTGCTTGCTCCATGGGGCGGAGGGGGGGGGAGGAGGGCAGAAGACAGCCAGCAAGCTTGTCTCGTCAAACCACGTGACTCCCATTGAAAATGCATTGCGAGCCGTGCGACACACAGAAGACACAGGAGTCGCATGCACACACACACACACACACACACACACACACACACACACACACACACACACACAATAAACACATTTCTGTCTCTCTTGTTGATAGTCATGCACTGTTGAGTATATTATTTATACGCGTATCATTTTTGATTAATAGACTTATTCATTGTACATTTACAAGTTTATGAATAGTAGTCAATGTTATATATATTATTTAATTAACCTGACCATCTCTCCTCATCAGCAACTCCCCACTTCGCATGACAATAATTTTGCCTTTTTAATCCTTTGTCTTTCTGTGTCTTGCACGTGTCATTTTGCCGCGTCTTACTCCAAAAACAGATCTCTATTGTAAAATAAAAATGTCTTGCATATGTTCAATCACTCTTTCAGATCCAGTTCACATAGCTGGGACCAGCAGTATTCTATAAAAAATTGCCTTGACTTTTATCTACCGCTATCTATCTATCTATCTATCTATCTATCTATCTATCTATCTATCTATCTATCTATCTATCTATCTATCTATCTATCTATCTATCTATCTCTAGATCCTTTTTCCAATGGTTAATATCACCCTTTCCTATCTGTCCTTTCTCCTTTCACCTCCCCATCCTCTCCCCATCCTCTCCCCATCCTCTCCTCTCCTCAAGGAACATAATTCCTTCAGAGCTTTTGGACAAGGGGAACCTGCTGTGGCCTCCTAACTTGAAGATTGGGTGAGGAATATACTTTTTTAATCACTTTTTTAATCATTGAAATGAGATACAGTGCAAGGTGTAATGTAAGCAATGTACTGGACTTTAGGTAGATGCAGAGCAATCAGCAGCCAGGAGATAAGCCATGCAGCCATTAAAATAACGTGTGTGTGTGTGTGTGTGTGTGTGTGTGTGTGTGTGTGTGTGTGTGTGTGTGTGTGTGTGTGTGTGTGTGTGTGTGTGTGTGTGTGTGTGTGTGTGTGTGTGTGTGTGTGTGTGTGTGTGTGTGTGTGTGTGTGTGTGCGTGTGTGCGCGCTGGAATACAAATACTGTAAAAAGATGGCATATGACATGAAAGCCTGTCAGGCACGGTGAGGTACCATCATCGTACTATAAATGCACCACGTCTCTGTACGTCTATAATCCACATAACCCGAGAACCGTTCGCCCCACCGAATTCAAATTTGACACACACGCTCCACACCACCACAGGGAGTCCAGTCCTCGGCATTGAGTTGGTTGGATACACCGTTGTCCAGAAACACCAGAAAAGGCACTGCCAGTCGACCTAATCAGCTCCTCACCTGTAGAATTACCAGCCTCTGCCTCAGTCAATTGATTGCTATGGCAACACCACACATAACATTTGATTACTTAACCAGCCCATGTTTCACAGTCAGCTGAACCGGTCATGAGTCATGACTCATGACTCATGACGCTTCCCTTTAACTTGCGACCCGACGTAGCGAGGCAACAGGCGCTTTCCAACACTTACCGACGTCGGTTCAGTGGCGGTTTAAATGTTTTTAGTGGGTGTGTCAACTTGTTAGGAGTTGGGAGTGAGAATGCACTTCTGCATTCCATCGAGTGGGACTACCGGGAACGTTGAAAATGAAAAGCTGCACAACGTCAAATCACATTGCCAGATTTGCCCCAAATAGGCAATGTACAGTAACATGTAAATGTGTCTTGTTTTCAGATAAAAGACACGTTCAAATGTTTTTGAAGCTTGCTCGTAACATTGTTGGCTTAATACTTTTGATGCACTGATGTTGTTCTGCTACATATGCCTCTTGGCCAGGTATAGTGACCTATCGCCTTCAAAATGGTGCACCCCCGAATTTGCATTCCAAAGGTGCGAGGTTTGCATGCCCTATATTTCCACTATAGTACTCAGTTTGCACTTTTCAGACACAGGCACATACAGAGATCTCCATATGGGACACAGACAGACGGTTAAAACGGGTGCTGTGACAATGCGTATATCTATTCTACGTCCGAGCATAGACATGGTAACACCCCGCCTGCCTCTGATTGGCCTACCAACTGATTGGCCTACCAGCTTGGCACGCGCAACAGTAACTTGTAACTTAGATTTTTGTAGAAGAGGCAAACTAATATTGTTTATGCCGTTTGCTTTGATTGAATGATTGATTGAACACGTATTTGTATACGATTTGATTTGGGTGTGTTCTAAACACACCCAAATGCATTGAGCTCTCTATCTCTCTCTTTCATTTCCATGTCATGGACCCCCAAATGAATGTCCCTAATCCCCACCTGAAAATGTTTTATGCCAGGGAACCCCGTAAATGTCTCAAAAATATTCCAAATATTTCACAATTTTTTAGATCCCACAGGATTATGGAATCCTTGAAAAAGAAAGCTTGCTCTCAACAGGCTTCCCTGAATAAATATAGGAAATAGAAAGAAAGAAAATGATCAGTGAGGACCAGTCAGAATACAGCTGGTTTATCAAGAGCACATTGAGAATTATTCTGCCTATATATATATATGTCATGTCCTATAGTTACTAGTATGACCAAATAGGGGAAGGGAAACATTGAAGTCAATGAGACCACCTGTGACCTGGGTGCAAATCAAGTTTTGTACCCGGGGTGCGGGGTGGGCAGGCCAACAGCTACACAGTAGTCTTGACCCTGATTGTGACATTTGGTAGGTGGTTTGAAAACACACTCGGACTCGATGGACAGTTAAAATAAAATGGGAGAAACATATTGATAATATTGTTAAGAAAATGGGCAGAGGATTCAAGAGCAATAGCATGCATTAAAATGTGTAAAATGTTTTTGACCCATTGATTGATTGATTGATTGAAATATTTATTAACTGTTTGCAGTACATTACAGTACAATTCAAGCATAACTCAATACAAATACTATTAACAGTGAGGGGAAAAAAGGGGTGGGTGGGTGGGGGCCGGGGATTCAGATTTTACGGGCGCCAGTTTCGAATTGCAGCTGTCCGTAGGTGCCCTTTGAGAGTGGATTTGAAGGAGTCATGGGATTCGCATGTCTTAATGACTGTTGGTAGGGCGTTCCACATTTTGGTGGCATAGGAGTGAAATTAATTTAGTCCCTCTAGAGTGCTAGTGATACAGGAACTAGTACTATCTCAATATTGCTCTATAATTTGGTCGAGTGCAGACAAAAAACATGTCTAAGCTTCAAATAGCTCAGAATGAAGCTGCAAGGCTTGCACTGCACTGTCCAGTGGGTGTGAGGCAGAGTACAGAGAGTTTGCATGCCAGTCTCTCATGGCTCAGAGTAGAGGAGAGGTTGGCATGCAATTTAGTGAGTTTCTTTAGGAATATTTGTCATAGTAAACAACCAGTTTGTCTATATTCACAAATACAGTGAGAGATCGTCATTACCAGGCATTACTAGTGGTCAAATCATGGTCAAAGAAAACCCCAGAACAAATGCGGTTTGCAGATCTAATGTTCAGGGCTATTTCAATATGGAACACATAACCCACTGACTAGAATCTCGGAAGCACCCAGTAAGGCTAGTATTAAGAGGCTCTTTAAAAGACACCTGATCAATTATCCCAATTTTCATTTAATTAACATCGTTTAAGGGGATGTCTTGTGTTTATTTTTTATTTTTTACTTTTAATGTCTTAAATGTAATTTGTATTATGAATGTATTTTTGCAAGAATGTACATGTTTTTATTGTGTTGCGTTGTGTTATTTTTATTGTGCTGTGTTATATGAATTGTTTGTCATGGACCCCAGGAAGAGCTAGTGGCAGCTAATGAGGATCCATATGAATAAAGAATAAAGACATCTTTTGGTGCAACACCATTCACAGTAGCTTTTAGAGTTACATGGTAGAATAAACATTTCTCTTTCTTTCTCCCATGGGAGAAATTATGTGCAATGTGCAATGTGCCCCATTGCACATAATGGCTGAGCCGTCAGTGGTTTGTCTGTTCTCCCTGTTGACAATGTGTTGATAGTGAGCCCACACCTCTCAGGACTGCCACTTATAGATATTGATTATTTTGTGCTATTTTACACCAGGCTATGGGGGCTTGATGGCCTTCCCTTTTGCCTCTGCCCTTTTGACCACATTAAAGTGTTAGTTCAGATTTTTTTTTTACTTTAAAGCTGTAGGAAATATTTCCCATTAATATAGTGGTTGCAAAGGTATTAATTGATTGCCTGAGTCCCGTGATGGGAGTTAGCTGGTCTGGTTTTGGTTTTGGTTTTGGTTTTGGTTTGGTTTCGGATGTTGTGGGGGTCTGGGGGGCACGCATTAAAATAAATTAATCCACAAAACTAGCCATTAATTTAATATTGTTGACCTATTTCTACCATATTGTGTAATTCTCGTTCAACTTAGAACCCTCTGTCACATGGAACAATGTTTTGTGTCCAGTATTACTATGCCGGCAGCAGCACAAAATAGTTCCATGTGACAGAGGGGTCAAAGTTGAACAAAAATTACAAAAATGACTGTGGGAGACATGGGAGTAGGTTAGCAATTCCAAGCAAAGAAGCAGCTGGATTACTCCGAGTCTCTCTCGCATGACTGAACTTCTCACCCTATCTGTAAGGGAGATGCCAACCACCCATTTTGAGAATAGTCATTTTGTCCACTTGTATCCGCAACCTTACTTTCGGACATGACCCACGCTTCATGACCATAGGTGACAGAGTAGGGACGAAGATTGCTCGGTAGACAATGAGCTTGAAAAAATGTACGCCATGAAAAAAAGAATCACTAACTTACACCAACCACCTTTACACACATTCATGTTATTATAATAACATGTGATCTATCATACACATTATGTATATCAGCCAAGCCTGAGCAACATCCAGAAATATGTGCAAACATTTAGCCAACTTGAGATAGTTTATGGCGATTATGTAACTCTGGAATAAACGTGTCCAGGATGATTGCATTTTACACTGACTGGTCTGACTCAGACTGAGATCCAATTACAATGTTCTCAGATGATCTGTCTGGCAGATGTCATCTCATGGCGTTCTCACGACCATGTACACCTGGCATTAACACTCCCCTGTAAATATTCCTCCCAAAAAGGAAAAAACTCCTTGCAGTTCCCCCAACATGCCTTAAACTTAGTGGTGGAAAAAGTACTCAAAGTTTTTACTTAAGAGTAAAAGTATCAATAGTACAGTAAATATTCATGTAACGCGTTGGGAGCTTGTAGATCGGCTATTTTCAAATGGCCGAAATGTGGCTGAAGTGGTTCATTAGACATTAGACAGGAGTCAGGATATTAGACAGGAGGACTTTATGCACTTAAACCCTTAGAAGACTGGAGTCCCCCATGGCTCTATAGGTCTGCTTGCTAGTATTTCCCTCTGAGCCAAGCAGTGGCGTGCACAGACATTTAGAGGTAGCCTGGCTAATAAGCCAGACTAATATCACACAACACTGTCCTGGGATATCGGCAGGCTTTTTTTTAAATTTAGAGGGGCAGGTGCTCAAGTGAGAAAAGGGCACCTTGTGCAGCGCGTGGAACCGGCCGGTTGTCTTAATAGTGTGAGATGTATAGATTTTGGGGCATAAATAATATATTAGAAGCTTTTTTTAATCAAAAATGTATCAATGTCACCTGGTCCACATACTGTACAATGTACTTTTTCCCCCCTTTTTTCAAAAGGGCATATTGCTGTCCAGAGGGCAAGGGCAGGTGTGTATATCTGTGCACGCCACTGGAGCCAAGTCTCTTTGGCGGACAATATAGCCAAAAGCGCCAAACCCATTGTGAACTTGTACAATAGACCTGCTATTTTTGGCAAATGGGATGATCGGGTTCAAGAGCCGGTCCCCACCTGTTAACCTGCTCAGTGGGGTCCTCTCTCTCACACATGCACGAACATACGCACGATAGAATGCCACGCATGCACACATGGACGCTAGCTAGCATGCACGCACACACACACACACACACACACACACACACACACACACCAATGTGTGTTTACAGTTGGGGCCAGGCTGTACGCGTGTTTCATTACTGTTTAACTCACATTAAGTGACATTAACTCACACTTCCCAGCAGCACTGTCAACAAGCTGTTATAGCAGACTGCATGGCTTTAAGCTAATTACTCATGATGGACAGTTTGCCACGGTTTCAATTGTTGTAGAACAAAGAATGAGATAAATTATAATGGAGGTTTACCTGAGTTAATGGTCCATGCAGCGATGGGAAGAAGGCAGGACGGGTGTGTAAACTCGGTGACACAGCAGTCATTAGATGGTCACAGACAGTGGTGGAAGAAGTGCTGTATTCAAAATGTACTTGAGTAAAAGTACAAAAGTGGCGGCATAAGTAGCCTACAAAAAGGAAAAGTACTCATTGTGCAGAAGTTCAAAAGGTATAAACAAATATAACTTCCACATGACTCTGTGCAAAATCGAAACTCTTGTCCCTGTTCCTGTGATGCACCGGACTAGCCATGTCAGGCTTGAGGCGCATTAGATTCCCTTTGATCGTTTGTATAAACAAATCTTTTGAAAACAGCCGATGTACAAGCTCACAATGTGTTGCATATTGCATCGCGACACATTGTAGATCTGCTATTTTCAAATGGCCGAAAGTAGGGCTGAAGTGGTTAGTGTGTTTTATAATAGGTCTAATAATCAAAATCTACAAAGTAACTAAAGTTTTCAAATAATAGTAGTGGAGTAAAAAAATGTTCCTCTGAGATGTAGTGGGAGATGTAGTGGGGTAGAAGTACATAACTTTTGGATATCAGTTGGATAAAGTAGTAGATTATTAGTTACTATACGGTTACTTTGAGGAAACATCCTCAAAATTTGCCAATTTTGCCAAGCCACAGATCCACCCGATATGCACATGCACACATATGGTAAATGTTGCTGTCTTATTTTGCTAGGCCTACTCTTGAAACATTTTGAAACCACGCCTTTAAAGTATTTATGTGTGGAGTTTGCATGTTCTCCCTGTGTCCCCTAGGGTAGGTACCCTCACAAAGATCATGCAGTAATCCTGGTCTCTAAACTGACTCTGACTGGGAAACAACCCCCTGTCAGATGAAAAGAAGAGGCTTGGTCGCTCATGCATTGAGGTCAGTCCGTTGCTCTCCCTGGGTTGGCAGAGCGAGTGTAGCGCCCGCTGCCCAGGATTACATTAGGTAGCCTAATTGACAGTGGGTGAAAAAATGGGTTCATGGTATGAATTTAAAAACTAAAAGTCTAAAAAGCGTGTGTGTGTGTCATCATCATCAGGGCGTCCTGCTGTGCTAGTGAATGAGTACATTTTTAAATTCATTACCATCTGTCATCCAGACAATTACCTCTCTGCCCTCAGTATTAGCATACACTTCACTGCCCTCCCCCTGCCTCTTGTGTGTGTTTGTGTGTGTGTGTGTGTGAGATGGGGCCACATTTGAACATGGCGTCTGCTATTTGGCACGACGGGGCTCCCCTGCGTCAGACCAATGGGCGGTCCTGTCGAAAGGCATGTTGTCAAGGATGACGTGAAAATTCACGAGATTTAGAAGATTTTAGAGTTACAAGTGAAGTATGCAACTTGCCCGGTGCTGAGTCCACAGAAGTGCACATCACACCGCCCGGCGTGGCCACCTGCTTAGCTGCCGGCTCTCTCGGGGTGCCTCGATCATCATCATCATCATCATCATGCCCCACGCAGGAGCTAACTATTTCATAGACAACGCCCTGGTAACTTCGGTTCCAACAGCCAAGAACCTTGGTATTGTCCTGGACAGTCAGCCCTCTTTCAAGACATGCATCACACTCGATCCTGTACATTTATACTCTATGAGTCTATAATGATGCGTCCCGTGCCTTTTATAGGATTAACCATAAGCTCTTTATGAAAATGAAGCAAAGAGGAGTGCCCGGTTTTATTGTGAGGGTCGTGGCCTACTGGTACGCCCACCAGAACATGTGGGTGAAATGGTGTGGGAGTATATCAGCTCAATTTGGTGTAAGCAATGGCGTGAGGCAGGGGGGAATTCTTATTTAATTTATATGTGAAATCTGCTCAAATGAGAACCTGTAACACAGTGTGAAGTCAACTTGGAGAAAAGGAGAGCAAAGGGTTACTGACACTCAGCTGATTGTCACTCAATCACTCCCCAATTGCCTGACTAATCATCGTCAGTGCATTCACTGCACCTGAGAGTAGGACGTTGACCAAACACAGGAAGAGAGGAGGAAAGAGGAATCCTACACAAACCTCCATGAGAAACAGCAGTGCATCCAAACAGAAGCAACACACACTGAAACATCAGAGCAGAACGGTGCAGCCATATAAAAGCTGGAGAGACAGCCGGTGAGAGAGAACTGTTTATTTGTTTACAGATCAAGCCGGTTGCATGCCAGTTCATGGACACTTGTTGTTTGTTGTTGTTGTCTGTGATGACTTGAAGTTAAAGGAAATATGATGGCCAATTGGACATGAACAATGAACATGATTATTTTATTTAAAATACATTTGAATTGATTATTGATTGATAAAATGTTTCAATGATACTAATTAATTCAGTTTATTTAATTTACATTTCATGAAATTATTATGTATAAATGTATTTAAAATGAATTGATTTAAAACGAATTGATAAAGAGACGCTATTAATTAAAAATTATATTTACAGGTGTTTAAAACATGTAAAGTATATGTATTGATTGACTGCATTATACTGGAAAGAAGGAAACTGTGTGGTCATTGTATGAGTGAAACCCAAATCTCCTTATGGTCTGTACCATCTCTTTCAAGCAGGGAAACTGCAAAATATACTAAATATCTTGACACACAGGATACATGGTCGGAGAAACATTAGTAAACCATCTGATGTATGCAGATGACCGGTCCTCAGTCCCAGTAGTGCTGGTTTACAACAGCTCCTTGACATTTCCTCTAAATATTGTGTGCAACATGATATAAAATACAATGCCAGCAAAAGCGCTGTTCTAATATGTGACCGGGGACAGTAGTTTAATATATAAGGGGGCCATGGTCATTTTTCAGTTCTTTACATATTATGAAACTGCACACTGTAACCTTTCATATGATGTATTGCTCATTGAAATTGGGGGGGAAATTAAGAAAATGTGAACATTTGAAACTTGTTGAACTGGAAACCCCAAAGTACAGAATTTGCCCTTCTAATATTTCAGCAGTGATCTGTGACTTTAGGGGGCGCTGTTTTCTCTTCATTCCTCCATTAGTCAACCAGCAGTGTTGCCATGTCTGCTTATTATAATTAGTTGGCCTTGTTTCTAAAGAAAAATAATGTATAGGCCTACTGTACCAATTTTACAATAATTTATAACCTGTTACTAAAAATGTATTTGACAAAAATAAAGTGTAGTTGATTATTTGGGCTTGTTTTTAAAGTGTAGTTGATTATGGAGAGTTGGTAACCAAGTGGACCCTTATTAGATCAGGCCTATGTAAATGTTCCAGATTATGTAGAAGTAAAGAGGACAAACGCCTTAACTTTCATGTTTAAACTATCAGACAGTCTCGAGGTCTGGAATAAAAATGTAATTAAATATCTTGGCCATTTTATTAAGGATCAAATGACTGATCTACAAAAGTACAACTTTTGTCAACGATATCCCTCTGTTGCTTTCACTTGGTTCTTCCCAACAGGACCGGTTTTCATTGTTCCCCCTATGTGTCAATCATTGTGCTTGGCCTATCCAGACATTAGGCGTGTGCAGAATTTGGCCAATCAGTGACGCTCGCACGAAACGACCGGAACACACTCGTCTAGAGATTAGCAACTAGTCAGAGAACAACAACAAAAAAGTATCGTTATGGCGTCTCACAACAGCGCGTCCTAGCGCTGTTGTGCTCTATGGTTAGGACAAATGTCTGTAGTAAAAGCTAAAGTGTTGTGATCGCTGCCGTCGTTCGGGTAGCGTCTGTTACGAGCAGCGCTATTTTGAGTGAGCCGCGCTACACTGTCCCTATGCAAATATCACTTCCATCCAATCAGGATAGAGTGGCGGGGCCTTCCGCCAATCATGATCGAGCGGGGTCGGGCCTTGGTGTGTGTGCTGTTGGCCTGTTGCGTGTTCCCCCCACTGTAGTGAGTGCATGTGCACATCTTGTTACCGGGAGGGACCGGGGGTTTTCCAAATCACTGAATGCTCATTTAAAATAAGATCTGGTTGCAAAAGGGGTGAGAGTGGCCCTTTAATACAAGATAACTTAAGCAGGCCAGCTCTATTAGATCAATGGTAACCTTTCAGCACAACACACAGGAAACTGGGTTCAAATCCGTAGAAGAGGAAAGTTACCTAATAGTGCTGCTTTAAGTACATTTATTTAACCTTGCAATGGTTTTACAAAATAGTATATAGTGGACGTGTGAGTTAATTGAAACCAGAATACTCTGACAAACCTGACAATACAAAGTGAAGTAATGAATACAATGTACAATGAATACATGACATTTATTGAATATAATGGGTCATATTGTATGACCTTTTGAATACAATGGGTCATATTTTATTGTTTTTATGGTGAGTTGTATTGGAGAAGTTATTCAGCAGCCTCCTTTCCCTGTAAAATAGGAGCATGCTATTAGATATTCAACATGATTTATTTTGTTAAATCTTAGCCATCTTAGACAGCCAACATAATAAACCTTGATATTGCACATGTATTTACCTTAGAGTCACGACCTTTAGCTCTCAGCTTGTTGACCTGGGTTTCAGCGATGTCAGCTCGCTCCTCTGCCTCCTCTAGCTCATTCTGAACCTTTCTGCACTTAGACAGGTGAGTGTTGGCTGCTTCCTCCTACAATATGATAGAGATGGTTCAAAGCCTCGATATTTGAAAAAAGCACCTTACAAGACAATTTCAGAAAAAAGTGTGGTTGTGACTAATGTTAGTGTTATTATTTCACAACACTCTGCCCATGGCGAACACAACTAAAGATGTATATTGTCTTACCGCTTCCTCAGCCTGCCTCTTGTAGCCCTTCACCTTCATCTGCAGTTTGTCTACCAGATCCTGAAGCCTGGCAACATTCTTCTTGTCCTCTTCAGTCTGAAGTGAGAGTGAATTTATGACATTTATAGTTCTTTGTATTTGTATTTTGTAGTTCATGCAATCTATTAATTTAGTTAGTGGCATGATGGATATTTAAGTGAACATGATATACAGTACCTGGTATGTCAGCTCCTTTACTCTCCTCTCGTACTTGCGGACACCTTTAATAGCGTCTGCTCCACCTCTCTGTGCATTGTCGACCTCTCCCTCCAGTTCACGCACCTTCACAAAGGAATGCACTATGAAATTACTTATTCTTATTTCATTGACTATGAGCTGTGTTGAAGTAAACCACATCTTACCCTAGACTCCAGTTTCTGGAGCTGCTTCTTGCCTCCCTTCATAGCCAGGTTCTCAGCCTCATCCAGACGGTGCTGCAGGTCCTTGACTGTGACCTCCAGGTTCTTCTTCATCCTCTCCAGGTGAGAGCTGGTGTCCTGCTCCTTCTTCAGCTCCTCTGCCATCATAGCAGCCTGGAAAGAAGATAAAATGTACTTCATTGTCCCGCAAGGAAATAATCATGTCACTGCACACTTGGCTTAGGGTCGACGACAGAGTACAGCATCTTGCAATGGGTCTGGTCCACAAGATTAGATACACCACCAAGATACCAATGTACCTGTCTAAATACTTCCTTAATGTAAACGAAGTCCACACCCACAACACCAGAGGGAGTGCAACAAACCATGTACAACCCAGATTCGGCACAAACAAGGGACTAAATTCTTTTCGCTCCTATGCGACCAAAATGTGGAACGCCCTACCAACAGTCATTAAGACATGTGAATCCCTTGGCTCCTTCAAAACTGCTCTCAAAGGGCACCTACGGATGGCTGCAATTCGAAGCTGGCCTCTGTAAAAGCTGAATTTGTATCTGGATTGTACTATGTTTTTGTATGGACGTGGTGTTGGGTGCCTGCACATATGCACACATGGCATCAACGCATGGTGTTGTGTGCAGGCGCCCTACACTCTGTCTTTGTACTATGGATTGTACTATGTTTTTGTATGGACGTGGTGTTGGGTGCCTGCACATATGCACACATGGCATCAACGCATGGTGTTGTGTGCAGGCGCCCTACACTCTGTCTTTCGTTTTCTTTTCTTTTATCCCCCTGTTCCCCTCACTGTATATATACTTTTTTTCCCTTTTCGCTTCCTATATGATGAATTCCTGTTCTGTTCTTTAACTACATAGAAGTGTCTATTTGTTTGTCTCTAAATGTTTTGATGAATTGAACAATGTGGACCCTGTTGTAAACAAGTGTAAGGCTTAATTGGGTCGTCCACTCACAGTTAACAGTCTTTGTATTGAGTTTGTGCTTGAAATGTACTGTAATTCTGCAAACTGTTAATAAAGATTTCAATCAATCAAAAAAAACATGGTATGTACATAGATTACATTTATATAAATGTAATCTATATCTATATAAATGTTGACTGCGAGAAAATATCTTGTAATATAACAGGTAATAATAGGGTAATAAACGGATACTAATCGTGGTCATTAGACCAGAGGGAAACAAAAATCATAGGGGTGCAAAATCTGTGAAAAACATGGGAATATATTCAAAAAAAGTTAATTCTTTCAGCGCCATTGCTGTAGATGTACGTAGGTCAATTGAACCCTATTGCCACCGCCATTGCCGTTGATTAATGGCAATTGCGCTTTTATAGTGCATTCGATCGATCAAGCTTATAATGCTACTTACGTTAGCCGGTTAGCTAGCTATGTTGTTAGCACAGCACTGGATCGCCCATCTTAGATTGTCGCCGCCATAATAATCCATTCTATCTGTTTCTTTCAATCGCCTGTATCTCCTATTCCTTGTCCCAGATGGCATTTTGGTCAAAACAACGTTTCTTTGACGGCACAGTGAAACACGGGTGAAATTCACCCGAACACTAATGCGAAAGAAAAGTAAAAAAAAACAGGGATGTGGTCGGGGAAACAAACCTGCCCTCTATGATGTCACTGAGCATCATGAAGGTACATTACTGAAAGAACTTCTGAACAGAAATAAAATGTATGTCGCCACCTCTGTGTCGCCAAAACTTCCGACACAAAGGAATGTGGGTGTGGAATTCTCTCAATTGGTAATACTTAAGCATGACATAAGGATATCTAATTACGGTATCCTGGTATATTGGATAAGAGGCAGAGCTCCTAACTTACATCAGTGATGGCTTTCTTGGCCTTCTCCTCAGCATTCCTTGCTTCACTGACACTGTCATCCACTTCACCTTGGACCTGGATCAGGTCGGTTTCAAGTTTCTTCTTGGTGTTCGCAAGGCTTGTGTTCTAAAATAAAGATTCAGTTTAGCAATGCAAGTATGAATGAGTTGTATGTTAAAAATATCTTGTTAAGTTTTTCCATTGACTTACCTGAGAGTGCAACAGTCCAGCGCGCTCACTGGCATCCACCAGTTCTTGCTCAGCCACTTTGCGGCCTCTCTCTGTCTGTTCCACAGCCACTCTCAGCTCCTCGATCTCAGCAACCATTAGGCCGTTCCTACGCTCCACCATAGCAGCTTGCTCCTTGCTATCTTCTTGGCCTCTGCAAGCATCATCAAGGTGCAGTTGGGCATCCTAAAATAAATCACATTTGAGGTGGTCACGATAAGAGAAACATCAGAATGTGATTTGTTCAAAGCAGTTCCATTGTTTGAAGATCTGTCTAAATATGTTTTGCACCTTAAGCTGTCCCTGAACGTTCCTCAGCTGCTTCTGGGCCTCAGAAGCCTGGCGGTTGGCGTGACTCAGCTGAACCTCCATCTCGTTCAGGTCTCCCTCCATCTTCTTCTTGATTCTAAGGGCATCATTTCTGCTCCTGACCTCAGAGTCCAGAGTGCTCTGCATGGTGTCGGTCACCCTCTGGCTGTTCCTCTTGATCTGCTCCATCTCTTCATCCTTCTCTGCCAGCTTCCTGTCCACCTCACCCTTGATCTGGTTGAGCTCCAGCTGGACACGGAGAATCTTGGACTCCTCATGCTCCAGAGTACCCTGAAATGCAATACAGGATCAAAAGGTTGTAGGACTTTTTTAATATAACATCCATCATTATACTGCTACACTGTTTGAATGTAAAACGTATTGAAAGAAATACGTTTTAATACCTCCGCTTCCTCCAAGGCTGTCTGGATCTCTGACTTCTCTGTCTCTGTCTGCTTCTTGGACTTCTCCAGCTCATGGATGCTCTTTCCAGTCTCACCGATCTGTTCAGTCAGGTCTGAGATCTCCTCTGCAGTGGATTGAAAGTAATTAAATATTTTGTATTTGCATTTTAATAAAGTTGTAACCTGATCGGTTGTTGTTTATGTGTTTTTTTACTGTTGCAGGTACGAAAACATACGTTGCAGGTTCTTGTTTTCACGCTTCATGGTCTCCAGTTGGTCAAGAGACTCCTCGTAGGAGTTCTTCATCTTAAACAACTCAGTGCTGAGAGAACGAGCCTCTTTCTGAGCTCCCTCCAGTTCTGCCTGTCCCTCTTCAAATTTCTGCTTCCATTCTGCCAGGACCTGCATACAATTTGCAATGATTTGTCATTTACCTCCACTTTAAGGACCTGCACACCATTTGTAATGAAATGTGGCATTTAACCCACTTTAAGGACACAAGAAATATTTTGTAATAATGTATGTCAAAGCACCTTATCGAAGTTCCTCTGTTTCTTGTCAAGATTGGCAGCCAAACCATTGGCCCTCTCCACATCAATCATGAGGTCTTCCACTTCACCCTGGAGTCTCTGTTTGGTCTTCTCCAAAGAGGCGCACTTGGAATTCACAGCCTCGATTTGCTCCTCAGCTTCCTGAAGACGCTGGGCGAGCTTCTTCCTGTTGATCAATTTTCAATGGAATTCGATTATTGTGGCAATATTTTGTAGTGAGTGAAGCCAAGAGAAAAATGCGTGATGCATTTTGAGCTTGTACATCTGATAATTCCACTCTTTCTGAAATAGTTTTTCAAAAATGTTTTTCAACATTGAAATGATTATCACGAGTTTGACTATTTTGCCCATTTTTTAATTTTTATCTCAAGCGATTATGTCAGATAATTGCGATTGGGCGACAGGCCTAGTGGTACCAAGCCCCCAGAGCATCTGAGAAACGTTGAAGTCGCCCAACCCTTCTGGCCAAAGCTGCAACTGCAGGCAGGCGGTTTTGCTTGTGCATGTAGCTCGAGCAAAACAGCTCACAGAGTGCGCAGCTGCGGTTTAACACAGAGTGCTCGTTCACAAGTTAGCACTTGTAGAGCGTTCTTCCGGGTGCTTCAAACGCCAGTGAGCAACTTCTATTGAAATGAATAGTGGGAGCGGGTCTGTCCGCTCTCTAGTTTATATAACTCTATGGTAAAAACACTGCTGACTTACTTGGCCTCCTCCAGCTCCTCAGTGCGTTGGACAGCATCAGTCTCATACTTGCTCCTCCACTGACACACCTCAGCGTTGGCCTTGGACATTCCACGCTGCAGCTCCGCCTTCGCCTCCTGCTCCTCCTCAAACTGCTCCCTCAGAAGGTCACAGTCATGGCGAGCTGATTGCACAGCATGAGCAAGGGCATTCTTTGCCTGTCAGAAGAAAATGAAAAAAAAAACAATGTCAGCTGAATGAAATGACAAAGAATATGAAACTAAAATAGAAAATAATCTGTTCCTCACCTTAACCTCCTCTTCAACAAGTCTCTTCAACTCCTCAATCTGTTGGGTGAAGGCCTGCTTGCCTCTGGTGAGCTGAGAGACCAGAGCTTCTTTCTCCTCCAGTTGACGAGCAAACTCACCTAATTAGAAATTTTAATATTAATTTCAAACATTTCAAACTTCATCGGTGGCTGCCTGGCTGGGATAACTGTTGATCAAAAGCATTAATTATGGTCAATTTGCTCAAGCACCATAGACAAACCATGTAGTCAAATGATTTATGATTAAATTAACATTTACCGTTCTCTGTCAACAGTCTTGCTCTCTGAGCGCCGATATCATTGATCTGGCGAACGTTTTCATCACTCTTGGCCTTGATTTCACTAAGTTGGTCCTCAAGGGTGCGGCACATCTTCTCAAGATTTCCCTGGAAACGAACATTATACATGTTCAGTCATCTTTTTTTCAGATAGGTTCATTGCTTTGATTTAAAGCAAAGCCAATCGATATAGCCTATTTCAGCCCTCCGGTTTATAACTGTATGGTTTCCTTACCCATCACTGAGTTGCTTGGCCATCATTAGCTATGAGGAGAGAACAGCACTGCACTGTTTTTAAAGCCTTAAACACTTATTTGCCTAATTATCTTAACAAACAGGATGGATGCCGTAGGCGTTAAGACGAGTAAGTCCTCACTTTGTCCACGGTGCCAGAGCCGTTAAGACGTAAGATGTTTGATCTGAGTTAAAAAGCCTGTGCACGCGCACGTTCTTGATTACACCTTAGATTGACTTAGTTATGATAATAACACGGATCGCCATCTTACTGCGGCCCATATGGACCTCAGTAAGATGGCCGACTTTCACCTGGGTTCATGCCATGACCATCAGCTAGCTGAACTTCCAAATGTGGCTGGCACTGGTCAACGACCCCATCTCCTGGCCAAATAGTAGTATGGCACCTAAACTGTAATAACATTTAGAGTTTGCATACTTGTTCACAAGATTACTAAGACTGCCTTTCAATGCCCCACACATGTGGAACTATCAGTTTAATTTTTTTTGTAATTTATTTCACTTTAGTCACTTTAAACACGTTTGTATGTCTCAAGAATGATATACCATGGCATTCCATCATACCTTTGCCTTAGCAACAGCCTCCATGTTGCTGGACAGGTCATCGATCTCCATCTTGTATTCACTCTTCTCCTTCTCCAGTTTCTGCTTGACTCTCTGAAGGTTGTCGATCTGTTCACCCAGTTCCGCCACACTGTCGGCCTGTTTCTTACGGAGAGCAGAAGCAGTGGCCTCATGCTGCAGGGTGGACTCTTCAAGGTCACGACGCAGCTTCTGGAACTCAGCCTCGCGCTTCTTGTTCATCTCGATCTGAGAAGCGGTGGCGCCTCCAGCCTCCTCCAGCCTCTCACTGATCTCTTCAAGTTCCCTGGAGAGATCGGCTCTCTGCTTCTCCACTTTGGCACGAGCGGCACGCTCTGCCTCGATCTCCTCCTCCAGTTCTTCAATACGAGCCTTTCAAATGAATGTTTAGATTAACATCTGAAAATAACCATTCACACTTAGGCTAACTTATTATTAATGATTTTACAGAAAATAAAAATACCTGGAGTTCTTTGATCTTCTTCTGCAGCTGGGCCCCCAAAGATTGTTCATCCTCAATCTTACTCAGAAGCTGGCTTACTTCAAAGTCCTTCCTGTTGAATACAGTCAATAGTCATATTTTAGCATCATTCTGCAGGTGGTTTCTCTCCATGACATTTCATATTGTTGGTTCACATTACTTCTTTATCTTCTCGTCAGATTGCTGCTTGTCATTTTCCAGGTCCATGATGGATTCCTGGGCAAGTTTCAGATCACCCTCAAGCTTTCTCTTGGCTCTCTCCAGGTCCATGCGGAGCTTCTTCTCTTGCTCCAGAGAACCCTCCAACTGCACAACAATATATTGTTGTTGTTAATCAGTAAAAAAATAAACATATAATATTAAAGTTGGAGTGCCGTGATATTTGTATCTTTTCCAGTTTTTCACGTGTTTATGAGGTGACACTACTTCATTAGACCTCTTGGCGTTGTTGTTATGTGCAAGGTTCAAGGTTGCAATGATGTCTTCCTTTTGTATTTAGTGACAGTCAAACGTGCCAATGAAAAAACGGTGATATAGTGACATCACAAAATCATCCCCTCCCCTGGGTGTGGCTTCAGTTCAGGTGGATCACCACCCACCAGCTAAACCAGGCATACTTAATGAACTGGTGGGCGTGTCCACATAAAAACAACATTTTAACAAATACTGTACACTTTTTTTTTTTAAACCAAATGTCCACCTCATATAATAATAATAATAATACCTGATGATTATGTGTTAGGGTGGAAAAATATCACAGCACTCCATCTTTAAATTCAAAACATCTGATTCCCTTTGGTAAACTCACATCGTCAACTTGCTGCTCCAGCTTGGTCTTGGCCTTGGTCAGAGTGTTGACTTTGTCCTCCTCTGCCTGCAGGTCATCCAGGGTTTGCTGATGGGCCTCTTGGAGGGCTTTTTTCTCCTTGGTCAGCTTAGCGACGCTCTCATCCTGAGACGCCATCTCCTCAGTCAGGTTCTTCACCTGATGGAAGCAAAACATAATGTGTTATCATAGAATGGTTCAAATTAAATCAGTACTTTTCAAAGTGGATTCCAGGGACTCTCACGGTTCCTTTAGGGGAGGGGGGTTCTGAATGAACCCTTACAAGGGTAGGGGGATTCTGAATGAACCCTTACAAGGGGAGGGGGATTCTGAATTAACCCTTACAAGGGGAGGGGGGTTCTGAATTGACCCTTACAAGTCTGTAACTAGAGTGTAAGGACGTTGAGTATAATCTATACCTTGTTTTCAGTGGCGTGTTTCTCCTTCTCCACTTTGGCCAAGGTGAGCTCCAGGTCATCAATGTCCTTCTTGAGCTCAGAGCATTCATCCTCCAGCTTCCTCTTCTTGGCAGTCAGTTCAGCATTGATCTCCTCCTCGTCCTCCAGTCTCTCGGTCGTCTCTTTGAGCTTCGCCTCCAACTGGATCTTACTTTTAATAAGACCTTCACATCTCTCCTCAGCATCATTCAGAGCCTCGTCTCCCTGGTTGTCAATGAAAATGAATTGGTCAGCATTTGTTCTGGGTGAGGTGAGGACAAGGAAGAAGCTGGATGGGGTGCAGTACTAAGTTCCGAACTTCCGACACGTGTTTTGATCCGACGGACATTAGACCTACCTCTATCCCTAACATAACCACAACCGCAATCACGGGAGCAGCAAATGTTCGAGCGGTAGTCCGACCGCTGTTCCCGCATGTCGGACTTATGCTCAAACTAATCAAACTCCTCCAAAAGGATATAATATAGTAGTGTATCAACCTCATCCAAAAGGATATACTATAGTAGTGGGTGGGTGAATAGCGGTTGCAGCAGAGTGACTTTGAGAGCTCTTTCAGCGTACAATGTAAGTCAACGAGGAGAATATTTTGAATTATCAATTTCTAATCAATGGAGCAATTATTTTAGATTTCTTGTCCACCTTTGGAGTTACATCATGGCAACGTAACTATACAACTCGAACCTCAAAAAAGTGGTCTTGCCCTTTAGGATGATAAACAATATGAAATATTAGCAACATTTCCTGTACAAGTAGCTACTTACTGATGCCGATGCTGCTGCAAGGTTATTCTTCTCCTGCACCACAGCTATCAATTTCTCTTCCAGTGTCTTCTTCAAGGCCTGGGCAGTGGCCAGGTCAGTCTTCATCTTTTCATAGTTCTCCTTCATGTTCTGCAGCTCCTTCTCAGTCTCAGCACTCTGCAAGAGAGGCTTGATCTTGTAGTAGACCATCATCCATGGCCAGTGTTTCACATTGACGAATGAGCGCATGTTGAACTGGATGGTGTAAATGGCCTCTCTGTGGACAACAGTGGATCATGATTGAAATGCAGATTGAGGGTTTCCATGTTATTATATAATTGTTTCATTATAGTTGTACTATTGTTGTTGTTATTATTGCTGTTGGTATTATTGTTAACCACCGCAATGTAAATCCTATAGCCTGATTCTGCTAGAGGTTTCTTCTGCTGTTTATTAAGGAGATTTTTCCTTGCCACCATCATCAAAAGCTTGCTCTGCAATTTTTGCTATTTTATTATAGTGATTTGACACTTTATTTCTTTTATTGAATAGATGTTTTCAAAGTACCTCCTAGCCGTCATCTTGACATACTCCTTCCTCATGATGTAACCCCTTGCGATTGCCTGAGTCATGCCGACCAGAGCAGCCAGCTTTTCATCTCGCATCTCTTCAAGGACACCCAGCAGACCAGCTTTGAAGAACACCTGAATACAATGTCACAAACAATGTAACTAAACAACCATAAAATCTATTTTTAGTCCTCTGTCCATAATGTTAAACCAGATTGGGAGTGTGTTTACCTTGGTGTGTCCGAACCTGTACTCATCAACAGGTACGTCAATGGACCCAAGCAGCTTCTCAGATGCCTTCTTGTTGTCCATGAACGCGCCTTCGGGACATGCGCTGGCGTTCAGTACTTTGTATCTGTTTTGCAGAAGTTCATGGTCATTTTGCATGCCTCCCGTTAATACGTTTGGAACTAAAAGCTGCTGGAAAAAGGAATCGATACCTCTGCTTGAAGTCAGCATAGGGGATTCTGCTTGGGAAGCCCTTTCTACAAATTCTGATGCCCTCCAGCACACCATTACACCTCAGCTGGTGGATGACCAGGAAGTTCTCCATCAGTCCTGTAAATATGTTAATTGCTTCATTATTATTACAACAAAATAGTTACACACTGGCCAAAGTTGCATTTAATGAGTCAAAACGAGTCAACCAAAATAGAAACATACAAAAGAATGTCATCTGCATAGGGAGATCTTATATTTTAAGTGTATTCTGTGTTGTACCCATACGTATATGTCAGCATTTGCTATAATTGTCTGGGCAAAGGGCCCTAGAGCTAAAGCAAATTGTGAGGACAGTGTCTGGTTAGTCAGTCTCCTAGCTGCAGTGGGGTTGCTGTACAATAGCCTAATCCATGTAATGAACCTATCTCCAATGTCAAATCTTTCCATCACTGAGAACAAGTACGAATATTCCACCTGGTCGAAAGCCTTTTCCGCATACAAGGTCTTCCTTAGGGCCTCTAGGAGAGAATTGATAAAGGCGTCAAATGTTTCTTTTCTGTTTACCTGGACACTTGGACTCGTTGGGAATCAGGCAACGCACAAAGTGAGGATGTGTGCTCCTCAAGTTGGTCATCAGCAACCCCAAGTTTGCCTAATAAGACATAAAGGTTTATAATTAGTCAAAAGTGATAGAAAGTTGTAGTTTTTCTTCCACTATAATTATTTGAACTCTTTAGATACTATACTTACTTTGCAGATTTAGATTGTTTTTAAAAACATACTTTAACGACATAAACCCTATTTTAAACTTTAATTCCAACATTTAAAGACTATTTTTTTACATGGATATAATGTTGATAATAATAACGCTTCATTCTTACAGGGATATATGTTGATAATAATGAAAAGATATTATTACCCTGAAAGCACTAGACACAGTCTGCATGGAACCACCCTTCTTCTTGCCTCCCTTCTTGGTATTATCTGTTTATATTAGAATCATGGGTTATCATTAGTTATATATAATGAAAATGCTTCCCTTCTTGTCAGTTTCTGAATGTTTATAGTATTTATATACTGTAACAATACCTTCAGGCTTAGGTGGGGGATAGAACACATTATATTATATTATTGTCGTATATTCATTTGCTGTTGTCCCGCCCCCGTTGTGTTCCTATTGGCTGGGGTACAGCCATAACTCCAGTTCCCAATATGCTAAATGCTCCAAACCAATTGTAATAAACATACCTTCAGGCTCAGGTGGGGGATATAACACACAGAGCAGCTTCACTGTAGACTTCTGGTACAGCTGCACCACGGAGTCGTTGAGAGGATCCTTGTTCTTCTCTAGCCATCCTGTGATGCTGTTGATTGATTGATGGATTGATTACTTTATTAACAGTTTTTTTAACAAAAGCCTATCGCTTGTTTCCATTGGGGTCCTCCATACTCAATTAATCGAAAACTGTAGTCCACAGTTCCGGTTATATTATATATAATGTATAATTACAGTGCATATATGCATACTATAGGGTTCTGTTCACCTGTAGTCCACAGTTCCAGCATAGTGGACCAGGGAGAAGTGAGCCTCACCCTTGCCTTTACCAGGCTTGGGTTTCTCAAAGGCCTTGTTCTTCCCCAGATGCAGGTCAATCAACTTCTCTGCAAAACTTTTGTCTGTAGCTTTTGGGAACATGCACTGCTCTTCAAGGCTGGAGAAGATGCCCAAGGGCTTTGGGAAGGAGATAAAAGAGACAAATCAACAAAAGCTTAGTGCCAATGACAAAAAATGTGCATTGTCCATTAAAGCACAAAATAATTGTATACCTTCAATGAACGCAATGCTGACACCTAAGTCCATAGCAATACATAATAATATAATACACTATACTATTAATAATTCTATACCTTCTCAATCAGCTCAATGCAACAGTGTATGTATTTCATTCTCAATCAGGTCAATTGCAGGCAGCCAAGTCCATATACAGTACCTACCTTCTCAATGAGCTCAATGCAGATAGCCAAGTCCATGCCGAAGTCAACGAGATCCCAGGGAATTCCCTCTTTCATGTATTCTTCTTGTTCCAGAACAAACATGGTGTGGTTGAAAAACTGTTGCAGTTTCTCATTGGTGAAGTTGATGCACAGCTGCTCCAGGGTGTTGAACTGTGAGAGGAAATATCATTAGCCCAATCTCTTGTAAATGTGTAACTGTGACAAAAATATTTAGTCTCCAACTTAAAACAAGTCCATGCTTACATCAAAGATTTCAAAACCAGCGATGTCCAGCACACCAATGTAGTAGTTTCTCTGCTGCTTGGTGTCCAGCATCTCGTTGATCCTAATGACCATCCACAAGAACAGCTTCTCATAGATGGACTTGGCCAAGGCACTGCATGAGTTCATTGTCTGAAGGAAATAGGAACATTATAGTGAATTACACAATTTAAGCAATTTTAGCCTTTGCATAAGCCTGCAAGGTTTTCAATACACAGGGTTGGATACACAATAGAGGGTATGCACATGCATAAAGTGAATGGCAAATCGAGTGGCAAAGTGAGTGACAGTCAGTTAGATGCAATCAAATACAACTTCTCTATTTGGATGTATGGGCTGTCAAGGCCAGAAAGTAGTTTTTTTGCCACTCAGTAGACATTCCTTCATAACTTCCGGGTTTGCATACACTCTATACACAAGGTGTAGTCATATATATATATATATATATATATATATATATATATATATATATATATATATATATATATATTTTTTTTTTTTACATGTTTTTTTTAGAAATATTTGTTTTTTGCTTGTTTGCCTTTATTGATAGATACAAGTGAAGATGGACAGGAAAGAGGGAGAGAGAGACCGGGAAAAACATGGACCAAACGTCGTCATGAACGGGACTCAGACACACAACGCACTACGGGCAGAGCCTAGATATGTGGCATGCGCCTGTCCTGGCCCACTAGGCCAGCAGGCGCCAAACATGTCAGTAGAGGTACTTGGAACTGCACATGTTTCTGCAGTGTGCTTTTGTTTTTGTAGCAAAAATGCAGGGCATTTGGCCTTGGTCAAAGTTTTAAGCAAATCAGTGCAGTTAATTGTAAAAATGCCAATCGGCCTGTTATAGTGCCGCCATGAGGCTGATTTGAAATGTTTCAAGTGGCATTACTTCCTCGGGTGTATGGGAATATGCGTGCAAAATTTCACAGAAATTGCACACTGCGTTCATGCATTTTGTTCAGTTTAATGGATATAGAGATACTGTGTACCGGTTTGCATGATGTTTGGACAAAATCTGTAGGACTAGGAATGATATCAAAACATGTGTTTTGCCAAAATCGACCTCCTAGTGGCGCGCCGATTACGCCAATCTGAAAGATTTGGGGCAGAGGTTCTGCTCTGGGATCCACCGATCCAGGGAGTGTGCATGCATAGTTTCGCGGCCAAACAGTGCCTGAGATTGCACAGACATGGTGCAAAACATAATCTCTGCCTCGCCTTCAGCCTGGCTGAGACAATAATGTTGGAGGATCATTTTAATACTGATTTAAAACAGTCTGGACACAACTTATAAGGTGTGTATGAAATCAGAACATGGAAATAATGTAACTTTACTCACCTGTGGCACAGTTTGTCCTTTAGTGACATATTCATTTCCCACTTTAACTCTGGGGTAGCAGTATGCCTTAAGCATATCCGCTGAGTTCAGACCCAACAGGTAGCAGATCTTGTCAGACACTGAAATGATCATACAATTTGCAATTTACGATTCAGGCATTTAGCAGACGCTTAATCCAGAGTGCGATTTAAGCAAGTTAAACACAATTGGTAATAAATTGAATGCATACAGCTAGTAATCTAGGACCATTTAGGTAAACCAAATAAGCTTCAGTATAAACAGTATACTATAAATTAATAATGACAATATATTGAAAATATATTTAGCTTAGTTCTTTTGAAATAATTAAATACAAGACTATCACATTTTTTGTTGAAGATGCAACTTACCCTCCGTGCCGTCTGGCTCCGCCTGTTCCTCACGCTGCTTCTGTTTGAAGTTCAACACCCCATGATGCATCACTGCACCGGTGAACTTGTAGATGGATGCTTTCTCATCAGCGTTGAAGCCCAGGATGCCAATAGCCTCCTGAAGATTGAGATTAAGCATTATATTAGCAATCCAGTTTAAATAGGATTATTTTGGGAGATCATGGCCTGAAAACCACTGCTGTAGAGCAACTGACTGCAATGCACAGTGAGTATTAGAAATGTAAAATAATGTCCATTTACATCTGTAGCCTCCAACTCGACTTTGTCATCAATGCTGGCCACAGTGATCTGACCCATGCTGATCAACGGGAAGTCGTATGGGTTGTTGGTGATGAGACAACTTTCTGAGAAGGGATAAAAAAAAGTGTGAACATGTGTTTCTATTCATTAGTGTGGTTCAACCAGACTTGTAATATATATATATAATATAAACTTTATTACAGGCTCGTGGCCCACAAGGTAAAAATACAGTACATTTACCCAGCCACACAGGTTACTACTCTAGGCGAGGCACTCATGCCAGTGTCCTATGATGGTAGAAGTGTACCTTACAGAACTACGGCCTGGGTCTGTCATCTGTCCAATGAGTCTATTCAGTGAGCAATCCAGCCTGCTCATGAATTTGAATGTCAAGTTCCTCAACAGAGCCATGAATGTAGTCCCATGAACAGAAAAGCCTACTGGCTCTAGTGCTCCTGGGTTTTTTTAACAGGATACGAAGACAGTCATTATAGGCTACTTGCAGTTTGCGTAAGCTCTCCTTCTTGTACTTCACCCACAGTGGAGCTGTGTAGAGAGGGGTGCAATAAGCTCTAAAGAGGTTTACCTTAACATCCGTAGTACAATGGTGAAATTTACGGACCAGCATGTTGGTAAATGTACTCCTCTGTCTAAACATGTCCTCGTCATCCTCTAAGGTATCTGTTATGATATGCCCAAGATATTTTGTAATTTTGGACACACCCGTAATTTGACCAGACAGATGAAAGGCAGGAAACATAAGTTCCAGATCTTCTTTAGAACATACAGTATGAGTGTCATGCTCTTCTTGGCATTATACTGAATATCAAAGTCAATACCGTAAATTGTATAAATATAATAGTAACACTTTATTTTTTTACTTCTTTCTAGAGTAACCCTAAACTTTGGTTCACTACTTATCCCACAGTTTTGATGGCACACACTTGACCGGCTTCATCGGGAATCGTATTTTGCTAAGAGAAATGTTTAATGTTTAATTGATTGAATTAATGTATTTGTGCATTACATTTCCACATTGACATGAATCGGAAAATGCGAAAAGTCACGTTGATGTATTTTTTCCTAGGAGACAGTAAAGGCTATAGTTACAAAACTAGGAGGGCAGGTTCCTAATAATTATTACAATTAATTAACTTATAATTATATCGGTCGGCTATATGGTGGCGCTATAACAGCCCACTTTATGTTTTGGCTTATAACTCTTGAACCGTAGGTCGTAAAATAAAAATTTCCCTGGATTCCTTGGGTCATGACCTATGGTCATGACGCATCTCCACGTCAGGATAGATTTTCCGCCATTTCGAATTTTCTCCAAAACACACTTTTTTAGTCCTACAGATTATGTCCAAATATCATAAAACATTTGTACACATGATCTGAGGACCTATCCGATTAAAACAGCACAGACAGAATTTTGATAGTGTGTATCGTGCAGCCGTAATCGTCGTCCAAAGTGGGAGGGGCCTATTTTACAAAAAAACAAACCCAAATTTGAATCACATGTCACTGGTGGTTTAATCAACCCAGAGCAAAAAGCAATTCAATTTTAATCCACAGGGGGTGCCGCAAATGCAATTTTTTTAAACTTCCGCATGATCACAGGGGTGACGTGACATTGTAATTGGCTAGAATAATTAGTGGGAGGGGCCTATGTAACCGATTGCGGCAACCACACTTTGACATTTTTCAAAATTGCGACTTTTCTAGTTAATTTATGTTCTCACTGCATCATCAGTATAATTCCTTACCAATAATCCCAGGTATGTGGTCGGTCATCATCTGGAAGAAGATATGGTAACCTCTCTCTAGAGGAAGCTGGTAGGTCACTCTAGACTTCTCCAGCAGATCTATATGGGTTGTACAACATAATTATTAATAATAATAATAATAATAATAATCTATATGGTTTGTACATATATGTACATGTAATCCTCAAATATATAATTTCTTATCTCTGAACTTTATACTTACATGTCTCAATATCAGCACTGGCCAATTTACCCGCATTGTTGAAATGGATTCTGATGAATTTACCCTGTTTGATATAGCACAATTAGTTGCATCCGTCGTGTGGAATTATTGCAGGTTTACTCATAAAATGTCATTATTTTACACTTACAAAGCGAGAGGAGTTGTCATTCCTCACAGTCTTGGCATTACCATAGGACTCCAGCAAGGGATTGGCTGCAATAATCTGATCCTCCAGTGACCCCTAGAATGTTTTAGACATTGCCCAATTTAAAATTTGGTCTGAATTCTTTTAAATTGAATTGCTATATTTCATATAAATGCTTTATGTTCCAAAACATTTTTGTTAAAGTTAAAAACGTATACATATACAGTACCTGAATTTTACCACTATTCGCGGCCGATTTCTCTCCCATAGCAGTTGCTGCTGTTGCAAAGTACTGGATGACACGCTTGGTGTTCACAGTCTTCCCAGCACCGGATTCTCCACTGGTTATAAATGCATACATTCAGATAAATGCACTTAGTGAATTTGTGTACAATGTTCTTTTTTTAATGCCTAGTATATGATGGAAACTTACGTGATCAGGACAGACTGGTTCTCTTTATCTATAAAATGTAAAGCAATTTTTTTTGTCATGGATACACAGCACAAAACCATTGTAGTTATGTATTTGTTTACATTGTCCTGACTAGTACGTACCCATCAGCATGAACTGAAAGGCGTTGTCAGAGACAGAGAAGATGTGGGGTGGAGCCTCAATACGCTTCTTGCCTCTGTAGGCATTTACAACCTCCTGGTCGTACACTGGGAGCCACTTGTAGGGGTTCACAGTTGCACAGAACAAGCCAGAGTAGGTCTGAAGGGGAGAAGAGAGAGAACATTAACATTGAACATAACTTCAGAACCATGAGTTTGTTTGCATTTTTTTTCCTACAGTTTTTCATTTGATGATGTAATTTGTGCTCTGTGTTTGTGTTTTTCTTTCTTTGACAGGTGAAATAGTGTACTGCTCTCAAAAGCTTACATAGATCATCCATGCTGCATAACGCTCTTTGAGGTTATACAGGACAGAGGCTTCACTGAGGTAGGTCATCATGGCCATGTCCTCAATCTTGTCATACTTGGGAGGGTTCATAGGGGTCACGTCCGCCTCAGGGACAGTTCTTTTCTAAAAAATAAAATAATAAAATAAAAGCACAACATCAGAATGTAATGTGATTACAGTTGTACTGTGCCACTATTTGATTTTATATACACCTACTTCTTTCTTGTCCAGCGTTTCCACGGTGACTTGTGTACCCTCCTTGCTTAAAATCTTACACTTGAGGTACAGCTCGGCCTTATCAGCCACATATGCTGCAGCTTTGGCATCAAAGGGCGCAGTTTGAGCTTCCATTCTCTCCCTCTCTGGCTTACGGAGATAAATGGCGGCAGCGCCGTACTGCTTCATCTCTTCGTCCGTACTCATGGTGGCGGCTTTCTGTAGACATTGAGGAGAGGAGAAGCAAGCACTCAGTCGGGTAGTTCACAATATAAGAATATCGGGTAGTCCATAGAAAGGAATTCCAGCATTAACTTTTTATCCATTTAGGATTTTTTTGTTTATTAAAGGTTTACCCCCAGCAGCAGCAACAAATGGACGTTTCAGCACATTGGCCCTTCTCTGCTTATTTTATATTTATTTTACGCTGAGGAAGGCCTAAGGGCCTACATTTGTTGCTGCTACTGGGTGTGAACCTTTAATATAAAAATAATAAATGGAATAAAAGTGTGTGCTGGTATGCCTTTCTACAGACAGACAATAGATGGTGTTGACGCCTTTGCTGACTTGACATCTGAGCAGATCATTGTAGGACTATGCTAGGTTTAATAGAAAAATTATGAACACTCACTTTTCCCCTCTACCAGTAGCAGTGAAACCTTGGGTGCAGTACAAGTCCTAAGTGGGGGGAAAAAAAACGTCATTTTGAGGACATTAAAATGAGTTGAATGATTTAGTATTATATGAATCCTATATTGTTCATTCTTGCCGCACAGCACTTCATGAGAGACACTCATTAGTTCCACATCTGAAAAGAGTGATCCATTCCATCCAATATCACCGCATGCAATGAAATGAAATGATGCTTGCCCATTCACTTCTTTTCATTTGTTTGTTTGTTTGTTTTTTGCTCGTTTCTTTGTTTTGCACTCCGTCCGTGTGTGCACTTGTGTCTGTCCGTCCGTCCGTCTGTGTACAGCTAATCTCCAGCACTGTTAACCTCCAAATTTTGCACACACACTCCCTGGATGCCATGATGAACCTCTGCCCCAAATTGTCCAGAAAGGGCTGTTCACATTGGCCTGTTATAGCGCCACCAACATGTGGATTTTTGCAAAACACATTTTTGGAACAAAATGCAAGGAGTAAGAAGAAATGTCACCCTTTTTACATTGGCCTATTATAGCGCCATCAGGAGGCTACAACCTGACCTGCCCTGTGGAGACCTGTGCCCCGAGGGGCACTTTTTCTAGTTTCTTCTTTTTTCGTACTGAAGCCATGCTAAAATAAAATAAGTTTCCCCTTTCTAATACACTTTCATTCCATTGTATGAATTAAGGTTACATTCAGGTGGTTACACTAGCCAAACTGTACTCAAGTAAAATAATAATAATAAAAAAATAAAAATGACATGCAATGTAAATTATTATTTAACTAATCATAACATAATTTAAACGTCTAAATAGAAATTAATGAACAAAAGCAAATTCCAATCTGGCCTAAACCATAATTATAAATAAAATACTATACAGTCAATCATTTAAATCCTTGGATGGTAATTGGATGATTTGAGGCATTTTGTTCCAAAAAAATGTGTTTTGCAAAACTCCACCAGTTGGTGGCGCTATAAGTTACAGGCCAATGTGAAAAGAGTAGGATATATTCCTCAGCCTAGTAGGAAAGTCCATGAAAGATTTCACATAAATTGCATGCTGTGTTGATTTGAGGCATTTTGTTCCAAAAATGTGTTTTGCAAAACTCCACCTGTTGGTGGTGCTATAAGTTACAGGCCAATGTGAAAAGCATGGGTTATATTCCTCAGCCTAGTAGGAAAGTCCATGAAAGATTTCACATAAAGTGCATGCGTTCATGATTTAAGGCTTTTTGTATAAAACGGCCAATCCTGTAAACTTTGAAAGCCAATGTTAGCCAATTAGGATGGAATATGAAATATCGGACAGATGCGGCTTGAACACATGACTATAGAGATAGTGTGTAACGATTTGCGGGATTTTTGGACAGAATCTGGAGGAGTAATATAAAAACATGTGTTTCAAACGGGCCGTTCTGGAAAGTTTGGGGCAGAGGATTGGCATCCAGGGGGTGTGTGTGCAAAATGTGGCATCGTGTTAACGGTGCCGGAGATTAGCTGTACACAGAAGGACGCACGGACACACACACGGACGGACGGAGTGCAAAACATACTCTCTCCCTATGCCTTCGTCCTGGTGGAGACAATTATGCTGTCCACTATGCTGTCCACTAAGTGGATCATGTTTGCAGCTATGTGGTATGTATGCAGTCACACAAATGAAATGCCTGGTTTATATGACTAGGATTAGCTAACATCTCTAAAACATTTATATGACTATGCATAGCTTACATATCTAACACATTAGTAGGACTATGAAAGACAGATGAAGTCTCACTCACCAGATGAAACGTAGAAGACCTCTGCAGTGCATCAACCGGTTCAGCAGGCTTATATGAGTTGTTAATTGCATGCTATGCAGAAAGTAAAAGTAGGAATGGCCTTTAATGGTTCTTCCTTCTTGTTGACATTGCAATAGCATCCTTATAGTCCAACCATTCCCATGACACTGGATAGTGCATCTTGGAGGTGCATCAAGTTTATGAGTCAACTTTATGGCCATGCCAGTGGCTATGATATAAATATAGCATGATAGGCAGGGTGTGGGGTGCCTGTTTTGGTATAGTCATGACAGCATGACTTGTCAGATACATTATTTTAATATTCAATGAGGAAAGTGTTGAAAATTGCAAATACTCCACTTAAGTAAAAGTACCTCTAGCTGTACACAGCTAATTGTCCATTAATTGAGTAAATGTAATTAGTTACTTTACACCACTGGTATTTCCATTGTATGCTTCACACTTCCACTACATTTAATTTCAGGAGGACTCTTAAGCTTTTGTTACGTTTTGGGGGGTTTGATGTAATTTTATTTATTTTTTGTCACAGTTCAGATTTAGGTTAGATGTCCTGATGTCAGATGTCTTAATGGCACTGGCTTCAATGTAGGAGCAGCACTGGCACACAACCTCCAGCCCATTAACGTGTCTCACCTAACTCATTTCTATTCCGTGTGCTCATCACATTTCAGCATTACATTTCACCATAAATACATTCGTTAACAGACACCTTCCATGTTTAATTGCAAACACAGCTTCTCTCACACAGCTGATACAGTCCAAGTTTGTTGTCACTCACAGCTTGCCTAAATAAAATCAAGCAGGTACAAAGTATCCTAAACCCAAATATAGTGTGTTTAATGAATAGACCAGTGGTTCTCAAACTGTGGGTTGGGAGCCCAAAGGGGGTCCCCAAATGATTACTGAGGTCTCCAGATGATTTGCTTACTGTGCAACATTGTTTTTCTCACTCAACAGTAGTTAAATATTCAAATATTACCTAAGAAAGAGGGACATTTCTTGTTGATCGGCTATTTTCCCAATATATCTGTGAAACAGAGTGCTGAGCAGCAGTTGTGTACAATAAGTACATTTCATTTGTTATTATACTTAAATGGCCACTTGACCCCTTTTGCAACCAGATCTTAATGATGTTTAACACAAACACTTTCCTGTGTTTACTGTTTTTAGATATTTTAGTCATGACGCCATGCCATGTTCACGACCAAAATTGTGGTGTCACTTCCTTTCTGGACTTCAAGTCACACCTCCAAACAGCCCCCTATTTTTATGTTCATGTTTATTATTTTTAGTATTTCTAATTTGTGAGCTTGTAAATCTGCTATTTTCCAAGGATTTTAATACATTTTATACCTTTTGAAATAGTGTGAAATTGACCTTCTGAATAAATAGTAGCCTACTTTTACTTTTGGTACTTTTCTACTTTTACTCAAGTACATTTTGAATATCGAAATTGTAATAAACAAAACTATTTCTACAATAGAGTATTGATTATTCATTCCATCACTGATAGGCATTATAGTAGATAGATTACATCTAGATCTGAGTCACTGAGCAACTCTACATGAAACATTATGAAGTATCATTATAGTAGATAGATTACATCTAGATCTGAGTCACTGAGCAACTCTACATGAAACATTATGAAGTATCATGCAGTGGTGTATAGTAACTATACTGCGTATAGTTACTAGAGTACATTTAGAGTACATTAAGTACTGTAAAACATTTGAGGGATTAGTATTAGTATTATGCACACTTTCACTTCTGTTTTATACATCTTTTACTCCACAACAATAATTTGACAACTTTAGTTTGAATATTTGGATTATTATTACATAAAACATACATTCACAACTTCATCCCTATAGGCCTACTTTGGCTATTTCAAAATGGACGTACAATGGTGAACACATATTGTAGATCTGCACCAGTCACCAGAACCAAGGTTGTGTGTTTCAGGGAATCTAACAGAGTTTCTAGTGGCTTTGACGTTTCAATGGGTTGTTATGCAGTGGAAAGAAAATGTGTGTGATGTCATTATTTTCAAATATTATTATACTAGTTTTTGAAATAGTTCATTTTAAACAACCAATAAATCGGAAATTAATGTTATTTTCATATTAAAGCTCATTTTTCTTTCACTTGTTACTTTAGTATGTTTGCTTTACCTTAAACTACATTTAAACTTTGAAAGGTTGAGATATAATCACAGCAGACTTTGTTTACTGTGTTTTACTTTATGCTCACTTTTATACTTTTGAAGCTGTCCAACTTCAAAGGAGGAGGTGGACTGTGGATCTCAGAGTCTTTTCAGCTTTTCCAATACAAACTAATGGTCTTTGCTAGAGAGTACATGGGAGGAATGAGCTTGTGTTTGTGAAGTCACTGCGGCCACATTTCTTACACTACAGATCTGTGTGATGTTCTACTACTACTATACATTTTAAGTTAAGACAACCCATGTCACTCTGCACTGTAGCAATTAGTACACTTGGGGCTGTTTCATGCTTAGCCTGTGAAAGTGGTGCAAAGTAACTAAGTATATCTACTCAAGTACTATAAAATAAAGTGCAGTGCTCCCAATGCACAGTAGGGCCTGACTCACACCTTCGCAACAGATTGATGTATGAGATGTATAGCTGATGCAAGCTCTCAATGCATTTCCAATGGGAGTCACATGGTTTGACACTACATTTGTGTTGTATGAGGGGGTGGGGGGCAGTCGAAAGCCGAAAGCCGTACAGCACAAATGTGACAAACCATGTGACTTCCATTGGAAATGCATTGGGGCAAGATGTATCACACCCTTTGTATACATCTAGCATGCATCAATGTTGTATGCTAGATCGAAAGGTGTGAGTCGGCCTTAAGAGTTACTTTTACTTTACTTTCCATGTTTGTTATACTTCATACAGCATTTGACAGCTTTAGTTACTTGTTACTTTGCAGATTGTATAATACAAAACTTAACACTTTGGCTATTCGAAAAAAGCTGAGCTACAATGTGATGTGTTGTGTTTGTAGATCTGCTGTTTCTGAAAAAGATTGACACTATTTGGAAAATCTGAGTAGGCCTACTAATTTTACTTTATTGGCAATAACACCCTCACCCCCCACACCCCCCACACAGAGTAAAAGTATCCAAGTAGCCATAACATCTATTAATAAAGCACATCAAGTGTAAATGATACAACATTCACCCCATACTTGGTATGGAGTGAATGAGGTGAACTTGCTTCGTGGTATCCAAGTGGCTAGTGATAAATTTAATAATTGCTGACAGCATAACTGGGAGGGTGGCAGAGTGCTTGGTTTCTTCACTTGGTGTCACTATATCTTGTCAAATAAATTATTTGGAATAGGTTAATATTCAGTGGTGGATCATTTTGCAGCTGTAGGCATGTCTGGCTGGGATAAAATTTTGGCCCTGGTCCCCTAATGTGATCCCATAATAAAGTGTGATTTCAGCGGTATGTCCCTGTCAAATGATTAATTACAAGACTATTTCATAATTTTAATGTATGCACACTCAGTCTCTACAGTCCAAGATTGTCACAGTTTGCCTATCGAATCAAGGAGATTCGAATCAAGCAGAAGCCGGCCTGCCAGACCCAGAGACGGCAGATATGGATGCAGCCTATGCAGCCTACTGCCGGGTCCTCCTGTGTGCAGCAAAGAAGACCATCCCTCGTGGTTATAACAGGAACTACATCCCAGGTTGGGACGAGGAGTGCAGCCGCCTCTTGAGTGAACACCAGAGAGCCAGCTCCAGAGAAGAGGTGGATGTGACTGCATCAGCACTGCTCCAGAGGCTTGACGCAACCCGCAAGGCCAGATGGACAGAAGTCGTCGAGCAAGAATGGTCGATGTGGCAATCAACAACGCCCTTCGGATCATTACGGGATGCCTGAAGCCCACCCCTGTGTCCCACTTGCCAGTCCTTGCGGGAATAGCCCCGGCCGGCCTCCGACGGGAAGCTGCCACCCTCGTCCTGGCCAGGAAAGCTCAAAAGCAGGATTGGCACATCCTGCATGGCACCACCACAACTCCAGCGCCCCCAAGCAGACTCAGGTCTCGTCACCCCTACAACAGGGCAGCACAGGAGATGCTCAACGCCACCCCTGAGGCCATCTCCAGAGATGCATGGCTAGCAGCAGCGTGGAAGCAGGAGTGGGAGTCAGCCGGGCCCTCCCGCATGCACCGGTTCATCTGGGATCCAGGAGTTGGCGCCACAGGAGGAGAGGATATTCCTCGCAAACAATGGACCACACTGAACCGCTTAAGAACTGGGGTTGGGCGCTTCAATACATCATTGCAGAAGTGGGGACTGACAGACAGTGCGGCATGTGAGTGCGGTGCCCCTGAGCAGACCGCCGATCATGTCATCTTCACCTGCCCCTTACACAGACCGCCCTCAGAGGCCGGCCTCTTTGACCTGGGCTCCACGACACCGAGTTGGACCTCTAACGTTACACGAAAGAAGAAGCAGATACTAAAATTGCCAAAACACAAATCTAGAGGCTTAACGTTGTCTGGCAGAAACCAGCTAACTCCATTTTTTAACTCCATAACTCCAGGAAACATGTGCACGCATCCAATAGAGTACCATTTAAAATAGGATTTTTCCTCTCTTTTTTTCTCAGAAACTATGAGTGCTGTCCGTGGTTTTGACCATCCATCCGAGGTTCGGATCGGATTTGTGATTTTTCATCGTATCGCGATTGAAATATTAACATTTCTTGCAAAAGGTAAACAGCGTGAGCTAATGCTAACATAAGCCGTTTCTCTCAATGGAGATCTGCGAGCGGGGAAACCGGATGTCAAAAGGTAGTACCGTATTGTGCCGAATACAAGGCGGCTCTGATTATAAGACGACCCCCATTTTTACAAGACTCATTTGTGTAAAAAGAACATTGAATGTTAAATAGTCTAGTCCCTGATTATAATACAACCCTGTTTTGTATTCAAAACAATATAGGGTAATATGGCCAATTTCTCTTGGCAAGGCTTACGCTCCATGGCCACACAGTGGCAGCTAACCCGGTCGATGCCAAACTTTGCACACACACTCCCTGCATGCCAACGACAAACCTCTGCCCCACATTTTCCAGAACGGCCTGTTATAGCACCACTATGAGGCCATTTTTACCTATAACTGCACCGATCTGGATGAAACATTGCATGCACACTCCCAAGAGGCCAAGGAAAAACCTTTGACCTGCATTATTTCACATCTGCCCTTTATAGCGCCACCAGGAGGCCGACTTTTGTTTTAGTTTAGATTAGTTTTGCACAAAAATGCCCATAGCCGTCATCACAAATGTGATGAGGTCAGCACATTTGGACACATTTGGGCAAGTGGCTATGGCCGAATTTAGCCCAAGAGAATATTTTCGTGCAAAACTCATGCTTGGAATGGATTCAGCATCATGAAAACCCCCTAGTTTGACATGTCACATGCTACTTAAAGTATAATGAAATTTGGAATTCTTTGCCTTATATTGGTTGATAATGGCACCACAACTTTCAGCAGCTGTCACAAAGTTTCCCAAGGGAGTTGGGTTGTAACACATTTTTCTGTGATAGTAGACACCTTTATGAACACATCTGTGAAGAAAGCTAGTGGTAAGCATTTATTTTGCAGATTTGCCACAACTTAAGCTAACTTTACCTAACTAATAGGCTACTTGCGAGGACAACTTTATGACGGCATTGAAAATGCCAAAAATCTATCTAATTGCGAACGCAGTGAGCACTTACTATGAGACCTAGCAGATCATGTCTGTGCGTGCGTGTGTCCCCCCTTTGTGCCCATATATGGAGCTACGTCCAAATATGGAGTGTGTTGCATCAACAAATCACACAGCTCCATATATAGGCACAAAGGGCACAGACACTTTGTGCCCATATATGGAGCTACGTCCAAATATGGAGTGTGTTGCATCAACAAATCACTCAGCTCCATTACGATCTGCGTTCGCTTCCCGCGTTTGCGCGTCTTACTCGTCGTAAACACCTCAACCTAACCTCTAAATGCCTAATCCTAATCCAATAACCTCAAGCTGAATTGTACCTGTAGCTCTATCAAGGAAAGTGAGGGGTGAACTACCATGGGAGCTGCTCTGTGGATGACCTGGTAGGCTGGTACTGATGGCTCACACCAGAGAAGACCTAGCATAGCAGACTGGAAGACATGCTTGGATGTGAAAGCGATGAAGGTGAATGCGGAGAAGTCAAAGTTCATGGTTAGTGGTGCTGGCCTGGGAGTGATACCACAGCCAGGAGCATGGCCATGTGGTCTGGAGAAAGGGAGAACAAGCTAACTCTGGGAGTGATACCACAGCCAGGAGCATGGCCATGTGTTCTGGAGAAAGGGAGTACAAGCTA